>NW_010141260.1:0-1135 GCF_000699245.1 Pterocles gutturalis | reverse complement strand
GAGAAAGGGTAAAAGGGAGCATGTAAATTCTGCAGAGGGCATATTTGAATTCTGTAATGGGATAAGAAAACAATTTGCTTCCTTATGGGAGTTGCGTCTCGTTTATGCATGTGTTTCTGAATGAGAAGTGGAGCACAAGAGTTCTGGGAAAGGTCTTGGCTCTGCTTTCTTCTTTCCTTTTTTTGTATAAGGCCAGATGTATTTTTCTTTTCCTTTTAATGTATTTAGACAGTTTTTTTAGCCTGTATCTCTTCTCTGGTTCTGTCTTTACTTTGTGCAATGGAGCTCCCTGGCTGGTGTGTCAGAAGGGAAGGGATGACTTTGATGCACAAGGGCACGCACATTTTGCACATGTAAAGTGGACAGGCTTCCCTGAATTTTTTTAAAGTTAGTTTCTAAAGGACAATGTGGAAATATATGAATACAGAAAACTATGTTTAGGGAAACTATACGAATTTGCAAAGCCTAGCATTTGGACCTTGACTTCCCACAAAACAGCTTTGTGTAAAGGATGGATAACCTCAGAAAAAACAAGACTCTAAATTGCCTCTAGAATAGTGATTGTAAGAGAGAAGCCATACCATAAATCGGCATTTGTGATCTATATTGTTGATATTCTTGGATTCTTGTTAAAGTTTTCTGCAGGTCTTGTGGTCTAAAATACATACATTCAATAATTTTACATTACTTGTGTAGAAGGCTGGCATTTCTAATTAGGGAATGAGTTGATTATCTGGTTTCAGTGATTAGACCAGTGTCAATTCTGTTTGTTTTTACATTTGTCAGAGATAGTGATTATACCAAAATTCAGTTTGCTTTATTTAATTTACAATTACTTTTGCAGGTATATTAACTGCCCCAATGAACTGAGCATTCAAGTGTTGTGGGCTTTTTTTCTTTTTTTTTTTTTTTAAACAAGCTGTTTAAAAGTAAGTTACTGTTAATCATTGTGTCTTTAATTGTGTTCTTCCTCAGCAATTTGTAGAAATAGCTGTGGTGATGGATTTTGTTCCTGTCCTAACATGTGCACTTGTACAAGCGGACAAATATCACCTACTTGTGGATCAAAATCTAGTAAGGACTTAATATATTTATTTTCATTTGATATTTCATTTTAAGGAATTCTTTTTGGTGT
>NW_010141259.1:6066-8763 GCF_000699245.1 Pterocles gutturalis | reverse complement strand
CAGGCACAGGGGGGCCAGACCCCAAGTGTCATGATTCCTGGGCTTAATTTGGAGCGATTTGGGATTTACACGCTCCTGGCATGCAGTGGCCACATCTCCTAGCGTAGTAGCTCAGGGCTGGACCAGCAGCCCCCAGGGACCTCCCAGCTGGGACTGGGTGACCAAAGCGGACCAGGTCCTTCCCCCCCCCATCCAGCCTCAAGCCCAGAGCCCATCGGGATGAGCAGTGAGAGCAGGAGGATCCCGAGAGCCTTCTCCAGGTCTTGCCAGTGTCTGGGTCTGGGTTAGGGTCTGGGTCAGGGTTAGGATTTGGGTTTGGGTCAAGGTCAGGGTCAGGATTAGGGTTAGGGCCAGGGTTAGGGTCAAGGTCAGGGTCAGGATTAGGGTTAGGGCCAGGGTTAGGGTCAAGGTCAGGGTTAGGATTTGTGTTTGGTTCAGGGTCAGGATTAGGCTTTGGGTTAGGGTCTGGGTCAGGGTTAGGGTCAGGATTAGGGTTTGGTTTAGGGTCTAGGTCAGGGTTAGGGCCAAGGTTAGGGTTTGGGTCTGGTTCAGGGTCAAGGTCAGAGTCAGGATTAAGGTTTGGTTGAGGGTCAAGGTCAGGGTCAGGATTAGGGTTTGGGTCAGGGTCAGGAGGCCTGGCTCTCCCCAGCCCCATGCCCACTGGCAGGTTGGCACCTCCTCCCATGCGCTGGCTCCTCACCCTGTATTTTTGGGGAAACGGTTCCCGCTGCTGAAGCCAGGCAGGTCCTGGAGCTGACGGCAATAATTAACTCTGGCAGGACAGTGGGGGCCAGCTGTGGTCCCGGACACTGTCTGCCGCACGTCCGAAATGTTAAGCCTTTGGAAAAGCCATGACCTGACCAAACTCCACTGGGCTCTGACTATGATTAACTCCTCCCGTCACTTGTACAAGCGTGCGAATGCTTGCTTGGGGACAGCTCAGGACTTGTGCCCTGCTGTCCCAGGCATGTGGCTGTTTTATCATTCCCATGGCTCGGAGCAGCTCGGCCAGCTTTGTGATATGCTGCTGGGACACAGAAGTCATGGGTCCGGACTGATGGCACACCAGGGGCAACGCCAACACAGCCCTTTACGCCAACGTTCGTGGTTCATCTCCTGGCCACGTGCATCCCTACAGATGCCTATGCCCAGCGCAAACCCGCCACCGCTGCCAGCATCCCATCTCCATCTACATGGCAACGTTGTCACAGAATCACAGGATGGTTTGGGTTGGAAGGGACCTTAAAGCCCACCCAGTGCCACCCCCTGCCATGGGCAGGGACACCTCCCACCAGCCCAGGTTGCCCAAAGCCTCATCCAGCCTGGCCCTGAACCCCTCCAGGGATGGGGCATCCACAGCTTCTCTGGGCACCCTGGGCCACTGCCTCACCACTGTTATACCCGAGACACAGGTCCAGGACCCCAAAAATCCTCAATGCACCTCTGCAGTGAAAGCACCTGGGACATCCCAAGCCCTTGATGCCTCATGGAGAAGACAGGGCGGCTCCTGGCCCCCAACGGGAGGCAAGCTGGGTACCACCCCTCCCGAAACATGGCTGGTGGCCCAAGGCGGCTCCATCCCTTGTGAAATCACCGGGCACTTTGTCTCCTCTCCCCCTCTGCCAGCAAACCCGGGCTGGGCTGCGCTTGGGAGCCCTTTGCCTTCTGCAGGGAGACTGGGGTGAGAAAAGATGCTTTTTTCCAAGCTGGAAGAGACAGAAAAGTTTTCTTCTTTGCCAAATTTCTCCCGAGCCATCTTCTGTTTCCCATTAACGGCGAGAAGAAACCCTCCAGGCCGGGTCCGTGTTTCTCCCATTGCAATTCCCAAGGTGCTTGTCAACATCCGAGTCAAAAAGGAGAATTAAACCCACCCAGCTTGGCTGGCCGTGACGCAGGGACCCGCCGAGCAAGGACCCGGCGGCGGGTGGAAAACAACCCCCCTGCTCTGCTCTTACATCTCCCCCATGGAAACTTTTCAACTCCAGTTGCTGGCAGGAGTCAGGCTGATCCCAGCTGAATTCCTTCCACTTACCAGCAAACAAATAGCAGTTAAATGGAGTGAAAGAGAATAACACCCTTTTTTTCAAAGGGAAAACAAAGAGGCCGGGGGGAATAAAGGGAGGCGAAATGCTGGGCTGGTCACAGGCTCCCCAAGATCTTTTTTCCCCTCCAGGTCGGGTACTTGACAGCCTTCCCTTTCAGTTAATTAAGGGATACTCAGGAAGAAAAATACTTCCAGCCCTTTGCCAGCCCTGGCCATTACAGGGAGAGTCACAGCGCTTGAGACCAAGCCCAGGAGCCCTGGCCACAGCTCCTCTGCCCAGCCCTGGCCAGACATGGGTGGCCCAGGCACTTAAACCACCGTTTTTCAGACAATTAGGTGCCGTTGCAGGACATCTATGGTCCTCTCCCAGCCCAGCCCTTTCTCCAAACCCTCCGATGATGGGGATCTCCAACCTTCCCCTAGACAAAGGCTGGTCTGTCTTTCAATTCTCCCAACCAGCGCCTTCCTTGCTGCAAAATTTCAAAGCATGGCTTTGCGCCCTGTCCCTCACCGGACAGAGAGAACAGCTTATTACCTTTTTTTGCAACTTTTTAGGGAGCTGAAGGCAGCGATGCACCTTCCCTCCTCTAGCAGGAACAAGCCCAGCCTGGCCTTCAGCATTGCACATCATTCCCCCTCCTCTCCTCCACATC
>NW_010141259.1:0-6049 GCF_000699245.1 Pterocles gutturalis | reverse complement strand
TCCCAGTGTGTGGTGCTCAGCGTGGACCCCAAGATCCCTCCTGGGGACTGATCAATAATCAGTTGTCCCTTGTCCCTTCCCTCCAGCGCAATGGAGTGCCTGCCTCTTGTCACATTGCACCCTGACAGTCTGGAAAGGCACCTCCCCAAAAAAACACCCAACCCATGGAAACCCCATAGGGAGGGATGGCTCCTGCCACCCCCAACAGCTGCAACACCCTCAGCCCCGTGTCGGGGTACCCTGGACCTGGCTGTGCCCTGGCTGGGCATGTGCTGCGGGGAGCAAAGCAGGGATGTGCTGGCCACCTTCCTCCCACAGGATGGGGATGAGGATGGCATAGGAAAAGCCAAATCTCCCAAACACCCATTGGCCAAGGCTGGGGCACCCCGAGGATGAGCGAGGTTGGAAGAAAGCATCCCCCACATTCCTCCCAGCGGCACCCATATAAAAATCACAGAATGGTTTGGGTTGGAAGGGACTTTAAAGGTTCCCCCCCCTGCCATGGGCAGGGACACCTCCCACCAGCCCAGGTTGCCCAAAGCCTCATCCAGCCTGGCCCTGAACCCCTCCAGGGATGGGGCATCCACAGCTTCTCTGGGCAACCTGGGCCACTGCCTCACCCCCCGCACAGGAAAACATTTCTTCCCAATATCTCATCTCAAT
This sequence comes from Pterocles gutturalis, assembly GCF_000699245.1. Lineage (NCBI taxonomy): Eukaryota > Metazoa > Chordata > Aves > Pterocliformes > Pteroclidae > Pterocles > Pterocles gutturalis. Next base: position 5,386 of record NW_010141259.1, on the reverse strand, counting down.
CTCCCCTCTTTCAGCTTAAAAATGCACTGCCGGCGCTGCTGGCTCTGCCCCAGCATCCTCCCCCCGAGTCACCCCCAGCCCATAACCACCCCATGGACCCCACAAACTCTGTGGGGGAAAAAAAATGCTGTGGCAACCTCAGCCTGAGCCCCCCTGGGGCTAGCACCCCCAAACAGAGCGATGCCTCCTCCACAGCACCCAAGCAGAGCTACCCGCCCAAATATTATCAAAATATTTCAGTTATGTGACTTATTTGCTTACACCCAACAAGGCCCCAATTTCCCCGAAGACAAAGTCCGCCCAACACCAGCTTCTCTACAGGGTTAGAAATATGAAAGGGAAAATCTAGGAGGCGGCAGCAGCAGCTGCTGCGGGCGCTTTCCGAAGGGAGGTCCCTCTCCACTCCACTTTTAAGTTGTTTTGCCCCCGAGCTTCATTCCCAAAGGAGATAACACCTCCCTGAATGGCCCCTTCCATCGGGGCTCTCCCATCACCACGCTCAGCCCCAACCCTCCCACGGCACCAGGGATGACACAAGGTGAGGACTGACTGGGAGATCCATTGAGGAGTCTCCTCCATGGAGCAAATATCTTCAGAAATCAAAAGAAATGCAGAAAAGCTGTTTGTAAGCTGGTTGAGCAGAGCCCTCGAGCCCATCCCGAGCTGTCCCAGCTGTGTCCGTGCAGCAAAACGGCTCCGTGGTGGGAGATCTGGGCTCTCCCAGTGGCCACCAGAAAATTATTTCCTCCTCTGGTGCCGGAGAGTTTCCCCTGGGTCTCCAGCATGGAGACACTAACGCCTCTGGATAGTGCTCCAGAAGCCTATAGATGGGGAAAAAAATCCCCAAACAACACAAGACTTGCATCGCATCGTTAAACCAAACACCCAGGGGCCAGAAAAGGGGTAAAATATCCATGTGATTTTAATCTCTTGGAGTTCCCTTACATGAGAGCACACATTTGAGAACACCTGGATATCTCAGAAAAATAAGACCATGCCGTAATTAAGCAAATCCAATAGCTAAAGGAAACTGAACAGCAGCAATATTTTATTTTATTCAATTTTTTTTTCCCCCCAACAAGGAACAGGTTATACCCCTATGCCAATGGGCTGTTACTTTTGGCTGACCTGCTCTCATTTGAAAGTTTTTCAGACGCCGGGTGGTTTCAGCAGCCGCCCCATAGTCGGGGTTTCCTGCACGAGATGGTACGTACCCAGCCCCACGCTTCCCATTAGCATCTCCAGAGCCCAGCCCTGAGCCCTCCACGCACCTTGAACGGGGATCCATAATTCATATACACGCACACACACATATACATATATGTGCATATATATGCCTGTGTGCATCTACGCATACACACCCATATACATATATATTAAAAAAGCAACCCCCCGAGGGCTTTAGCCCACACGACGTGGCTTCCCAGGAGCGGCAAAATGTTTCCCGCGAGCGAGGGGAACTGGGGACAGCCGGGACCATTGAAAGTGCCTCGGCAGCAAAGTGCTTCAAAGCCCCGGTGAAACATTAATGCGCTTCCCCGGAGAAATGCCTCCGCTTTTTTGCTGCATCAAGGGCTTTGAAATCGGAATAAATAACAGGGCAGGTTAATGAAGGTTTCCATCAGTTACTGGGGAAGTTTGGGACCTCCTGCTATTTGGGTTTAAAAGCCGTACATCCTCCCTCTGAGGCCAGGGAGCCCCCTCTTCCTCCCCATGGAAATGGGGCGGTTTGGGGTAGGGGCAGGAACCAAATTTACCCTTTTTCCGTGGATGCCAGGCATGGGATCGCTGTAGGTAACACACGCCGGGTTGTTTCCAAGCTCCTGAGCTCCAGTTTCTCCTGTAAAACCCACCCACACCCAGGGCAAAGGGAAAAAGAGGGGCCAAGCGGCTCCAGTGGTGTAGAGCCGAAACCCCCCTGGGATTTGGGGGTAAGGAGGGATGCGAGGGACCCCGGGCAGCCCCGGGATGCAAAGCTGCGAGTGTGGGGTGGATCTAATCCTGCTGCTCACCCCAGCACCCGGGGACCCCAACCCACCAGCCGCTCCATGTCTGCGCTGGGGTGGTCTCAGGAAGGGCTCAGCCCCCACAATGACCCCAACATGGAGGTCTTGAGCTGGTGGTGGTGGCATCACAGATGGGAAGGATGGGGCAGGGGTGCCGAATGCGTGTGCCGGTGCCAGCAATGACGGCCAGAGCAGGGAGACGAGGGTCAATGTGCACCACGGGGCTGAGCAGAGCCCCCCTAACCCTTTCCCCAGGTAGGAAGAGCTCCCAAATCCCAACTGCTACAGCTGACGTTGCGGCAAAACATCAAACGCTTTCTTCTGGCCGAGGAGCAACTCTGAACTGGGGCTGCCGTGGGACAGAGGCAGCCCAGCTGTGCTCCCCAGCTGCAGCACCCACACAGACCTGGAGCTGACATTCCTCCCCCCAAAAAAAAATCTGTGCTGAGGCACTGAGCAAGGACAGCAAAAACCATGGGATGCACTTTGCATCCGCTGCTTGGTTTGACCTGGCCACGAGGAGCAGGGAAGGGCACGGAGGTGGAAGGGGATGGGGTGATGGAGAAGCTTTCCCCCCGAGCCAGGGCTTGGGGGGTCCCATGCTGCTGCCGGTCCCACCGGGCACCGAGACGATGGCTGCGGGCGGGCTGGGGATCACAGGGTGTTTGTAAAGCCGGGGAGAGGCTCGCTCCTGTCTCGATTGCTAATGAGACAATATCAGCTGCTTCTCGCTTAACCAGTCTGACCATCGGGCTGAGCCAAAACTGATTCACTCGCAGGAAAATGGAAAAGGAGATCGACTCATCACCAGCCCTGACTAATGGGGAACCCAGCCAACAACCTGCCGCTTGCACACCAGCCCTGGCATCCTGATTTTTCAGCTCTTCCATCATTTTCCCTGATTCAAATGCTCAGATAAAGCCTGAGCTCTGCCCGCAACATCACCCAGCAATACCTGACATTTTGCAAGAGCTTATTCCTGCTTCAGAAGCAGAGGAAACATTAAAAGCCCCACAGACATTCCTTTTCTGCCTGGCATCATCTTCCCAACAGCTTTTTCTTCTTTTTTTTTTTTTTTTTTCCCCTCCTTCCCTCTTCATCCCACGACAAAAATTTAAGCAACCGTCTTCACTGAGCAGAAAAGCCAACTGGGAAACCTGGGGTCAGGGGGATGTTATCCCAAGGGAGGGAAACAAGCTCCGAAATCCAGATTGCGGCTAATCTTATCTCCAGTGGTAGTTTAGGACGGGCCCGTGAGGGTTAACAGCCAGGCACAGAGGTCAAACCAGGACCTGAAGTACCTCCACTTGGTTGATGAACTGAATCAGGGCAGAGTTTAACAACTTCAAAGCAAAAAAAAAAAAAAAAAATCCAGCATGATTTATTAGCTTTGGGCAAGACACTGGATTTGATATGAATTTCCCTTAATAAAGCCCCTCTCCCAAAATGCAGATCCCAAGGGCCATGTTCTCCCAGCTAAAAGCCTGGGACACCATCCCTTGATAAAACCTTGAGGTTTTATCACCCTACCCTGCAGACACCGGCAAAACTCCAGTTCTTGGGAAGAAACCCACCCTGCACCAAGATGGGTCTTGAAAATCCCCATTTTCAAGGCAGAAAATTCCTGGCCAGGCCAATCTGGGCAGAGAAATGCCCCAAATCCCGATGCTGGGAGCACACAGCCACCTTGACGGCCACAGGGGACATGGGGACAGCGGAAAACCGGGACCCTGTGGGTCGTGGCCAAGCAGAGCTCTGGGTATCGGCACCGATGCCCCACTCACCTCTCCCACACCAGCCCCAGCAGGCTGGGAAAAAAATGCCAAATAAGAAATTGTCCTTTGCCCATCTCAGCACAGGGGCACCAGTCAAGCATTTCACTCGCGACACCAAGAGTGGAAAATCCTCGTGCAAGGGCTTTGGGATGCAGACCTGGCTCTCGCTCCCGAGGGCATCGGGGTACCCGGCTTCACGTGCAGCGGTGAGCATCCACCCCGCAGCCTGCCAAGCATCCTGCAAGGGATGGAAACCACATTCCCAAGGTGTAAGGGAAAAACCATCCAGAAAGCGGTCACCAACATCCTGGCAGTCCTCACTCTTTCTCCCCCTGGCTTGGTTTCTCACTGACTGCAGGTGAGCTTCCTTGGCATCACAGCAGTTGGCACGGCTTTGATTTGATGCTGAATTTCCCCACGGTGGGGTACGGGCAGGCGGAACCCAGCAAAGACCTCACACTTCCAAGGCTCCACTGAGGTTTTTTTTGAAAAAAAGAAAAAAAAAGAAGAAACCCATCGCAAAAGCCCAACACCGCCAATATTTGCTCCTTGGCAACGTCCTATCTCGATAACACTCTGCTATTATTACACCGTGCAATTAAGCTATAAAGTTTTAATTGCTTTATCTGATGGAGCCGCGTGTGGCACCAAGGCAGGAGCTGGCCTCTGCATCCCCGCTGGCAGGTGAGGTTTATGGGATGGACGGCATCACGCTGGGTATTTTAAAGCCACCCTGTTCAAAAGCATCCTCCTGCTCAGTGGACAGACAGGACCCCAGGGCTGGGCTTCCTCGCCCCGACCCCGGGCCAGCAGCATCGCCTCCGTGTTCCATCCCCATGGACCACGAGTGGTACCCGAGGAAGGTGTCGGTGGCCCCTGCCAGCTTCTGACCAGGAGGAGGTCAGCTCTGCATGGATGCACATAGCAAAAAAAAAAAAAACAAAAAAACAAAAAAAACACAAAAACAAACCCAAAGGGTGGCTTTTAATCCACTCTTCCTACAGGAGGGTAGAAGCAGACGGTCGAGGGACCAAAGTGCCAAGCCACGTCCCCAGCTGCTCCCCAGCCCCCCCCACGTCCCTGCTTCAGCATCCCGGGGAGCGACCCATGGCCACGCAGCCGGGGCGCTTGGAGAGCAGCCCTTCAGCCCAGGGCTCGGCATGCCCAGCGATACCAGCCGGCTCAGGACACTGGTTTGAGAGGAGAGGACCCCAATTTCCCACCCCAGCATCTCCACACCCACCGCCCCCAGCAGCTCTGAGGCCATAGCAAGTCCGGTTTGGTATTTTCACCCACACATTCATTGCCTCTGGAAGAACTCTGATGGGCTACGGCATCCTTTCCAACACGACCAGCCCTGATTTAATTTGTTTAAGTTTGGTGGCCCCTGAATCCTCATTCTCGCCATTTTTTCCAAGTCCTTTCCTATTTGACCTCAGCGCCGCACCCGACCCCGCCGGCTTTCGGCACAGCGCTATTTGGCAGCCTTGGGAAAGCAGAATAAAGCCCTGCAAAATCCCCCACGTGTGACCATTTCCCAACACCCCCCAATCCGCCCCGCACGGCGAAGCCGCCCGCGCCCCAGCCCAGAGGCCACGGTGAGGG
>NW_010141258.1:0-23651 GCF_000699245.1 Pterocles gutturalis | reverse complement strand
TCTGTGATTCTGTGATTCTGTGACATGTTCTACTTTAATCTATTTTAGGTCACATTTCTTTTCAGCTAATTGCTGTCCTGCTTAAGACTGAACTAAAAATTTCATACATGTAGAATTGACTCTTCACCACAGATTGAAAAATAGGAAGCCATGCCATTATTTGCTGTCTCAAGGAGATGTTTGCGGATGACTAGCCGTGTCGTAAGGGACCCACCTGAGCAAATATTTTAGATAACTGAACAAACTTGCAGCATGTGCTGTTCCAGCAATGCCATGTGTCCTGGGTTAAGCTGAGACAGAGTTAAGTTTCTTCATAATAGCTAGCAAGAGGCTGTGTTTTGGATTTGTGCTCAGAAGAAAGCTGATAAAAAGTGATGTTTACACGGCTGTCAAGGTCTTTCAGCTTCTCGGGCTGTCCACAGACGGGAGAAGCTGGGAGGGAGCACAGCCCCAGTTACTAGCCCAGGATTTGATCTTAGGTTCGGGATTGAGACCCAAAGTGGCGAATAATCTATTCCATAACATACACGTCATGCCCAGTATATAGGTGAGGACCCTCCAGAAGATCAGCCCCTTTTGGTTCCAGATCTCTTTTGCTCCGGGTCATCTCGCTCCAGATGGTCACTCTGCCAAGGCCTTCCCCCCCACCCCACCCCGGTCAGTTCTCGATCTGGGATGCTCGGACTGTTATCTGCATTCCGTGAGTGTGGTTTTGGGACTCTCCCTTCTCAGGGATTGTTAGCCGGGAACAGGCTGAGCCTTGGTCATCAGGTGGGGGGCAGTATCACTGTGTATCACTCATTTGTATATTTGTATATAGTATTATTTTCAATATTATTGTAGTTTAGTTATTAAATTGTCCTTATCTCAACCCACGAGTCCTTTTTTCCCTTTACCTCTTTAATTCTCTCCCCTGTCTTTGGGGGATTGAGTGAGAAGGTGTGTATGGGTTGGCCATGAAACAAAGAAAGGAATATATTTTTTGACTGTCAATTGAAACAAAGTACAATTTTTAAAAATCTGTCTAGTAGGTTAAATAACCTATGTTTGGAAAAGCAAAATGATTCCTACAGCATCTGTGCAGTTCTTTGTTTAGTTTATAAAGTAAGATCTTATATGAAACATATAAGCTAATATAGGCTTAATATGGCTAACTGTAAAGTAGCTTCTCATTCAAGATGGAATTTCCTAAAAAGAAGCAGAGGGATTAGATAAACAGTCCAGTTTCAAAATGGAAAGGCCTATGTGTACCTCCAAGAAAATGCAAGGAATTAAGCATGTGTTTGTGAGCTTATTTTTTATCTTTAATTAATACAGATTAGTTTTTAGGTAATGAGTTGGGAAAGCCCATATATTTCCTATTGCAATTATACACCTAACTCTTTATTTTGAAATGTTATAATATAGCAACTTACTTAAAAGAGAAGCTGTGAAACTATTCCTGATCTACTGGTGTCATCATGCTCTTTCTGGAGAAAAAAACTGTGTTTGGATTTGTGAACAAATAATTTGTTTAACAGAGGATCACGTTGTCACCTCCTTTTGGAACCTAGTTCTACACTTTTCACTAGGTCACTTGTGAAAAATGTGTTTTGCACCTTTTTCATCTGTCGTGTTATTTTCTACCCACAACAGTACTTTTAGAGACTGGCCTTTTCCATAGACTTTCTCAAGTGTCTGACCAAGGTATAGGAGTTGGCTGGTAGTGCTTAAACATCCATTTGTCCCTTTATCTCAAAGAAAGAAACAAGGAAGGCTCCAGGTGGAAATAAATAATAAAGATGTTAGGAGGAGGGGGCTAGGAAAAGGTGTGCTTTTTGGGGAGGTTTGTAAGCATACTTACCACAATTCTGAAGCCCTAAAAACATGAGTAGCTTCTACATTAACCTAAAGATTCATTGCTTATCTACAAGACGTATGTTCTATTTAAGACTAGTATATATAGACATTCTGTAAAACACAGGAATGATGCTATGTAACAAAAATCCTCACTGTTTGCATGTATTTCAATCACTAATATTTCAGGTGTTAAATTAAGCTAACACTAAGGTACAGAAAACAAAAATTCTTTTAAGAGAAAGGGATGCATCTCTTTCATTTTCAGAGCTGAACTTAACGCTTCCGTGAGTTTGGTATGTGAATGTTTTTTTGATAGGGAGGGCAAATGTGTTTACTACATCTGTTGCCTTGGAGAAGATTCATTGGTTCTGTGATGGAGGCAAATATATAGGAACTTCCACTGACTGTTTCTGTATATGAGTAATGCTGTATTAAGGGAAAAAAAAACTTATCAAGACACTTTCTCTTTTTTCTACTCCTTTCATAAAGGCACATAGAAGTGATTAACTTGTTACGAGAAACAGGAGCACACCTTTCAAGCCATGACTTGGAGAACACTGGAACGATACTCTGCAGGTAAATGTGATATAAGGTGAGGTGGCCCTAAAATCGGGATGGAGGGGGATGATTTTTCAGAAGAGACTCTCAGAATGGAGAATAGTGTGTAGACAACTTCCAAGAAACAGTTGAGTCCCTGGCACATGATGTGGCTATTTCTGTGCTAGACTAATAGTGAAGAAACAAGTGAAGTGATGAAGTTAAGAATCAACTCTGTGTCAGAGCACCAGTAACTCAAGAGAGCTCCAAAGTAGGGAGTATTGTGGGGATAAGTGAACTGGAAGCAAATATGCCCTATTTTTTCCAAGCACTTTGACTGAGGAAGGGTGAGGGGGAAGCTGTGCAAGGTGTGATTTAATATTTGAGAATAAAGCTGCCCATAGTGCATCATTTTTATTTTCTTAAAATCCACTTTTCACTTATATGGGCATGGCTTCTACTCTAACTATCATATAACTTTGTTATTAAAAATAACTAAATCAAATAGACAAATGGGTTTAACCCCAAAACTTTTGAACAACTGCTCACTGTCTCTCTATTTAATTTTAAGAAGATATAATCCTCTGTTAAAGCTGGTTTTCCATGCAGTTGCTTTCAGTATATAAGGTGGGTTAATGATATGGATATATATTATGAAAAGAACTAGATGCTTGTTTATTTTTTTCCAGTATTGGTCCTGGATTACAAATTACTCTGAAAATTGTAAGAAGGTTTAATGTATTTCCTAAAATTACTTATAGTTTTTACTTCATTTCTTTTTCTCTTCTTCCTCTTTTCAAACACAAACGAAAAACCCCTGAGTACCAGCCTTTAAATCAGGACTTGGCACAAAACCATGAGATGTGTAGCGAACAGCCAGTGCTGTATATCGTCTACAAAACTGTGAGGTCAAGGTAAAGCTTATGTGTGTTCTGTAGAGAGACTGGACTCTGTCCCTTCAGTTGTTCTGGAGTCAAGAAATACTAGCTGGCATATTTCCATTGTTGTAACACTCTCAGAGGAGGCTGGGTCGTAAGACTTTTACCATGAAGTTAAAATACGTGCTTCTCAGGGCACTGCCAGTGATAGGACAGAACTAAACCCTTGGTTTGTGCAGTTTCCACCTGCCAAGAAGGTGATAGGAGTGGCTTAGGGAATGGCGTTCCTCTGCAAATAAACTGGCCCCTTACTTAGCCCTGGTGCCATGTGCAGAACCAGTTTGTCTAGCTGACTTGGGAGTAATATGTCAAAAAAAAAAAAAAGAGCAAGGGTCCTTTAAACAAAAAGTGGTTCTGATGCAGTTTGTTTCAGCATTTTAAGGAGGATCGTACACCCTGCATCTGTGTTGCATGATCTCCTGTTGTTCAAAGCTGGTATTTTGATAACAAACATTTAAGATATTGTGAACGTACATTGATAGCAGTAGGTTTAGTATAAAACCAATGTAAATCTTCCAAACAGAGGGCAGAAGTGCGTGTTTGTGCAGAGGCTGAACAAAGACTCGGTGCGGAGCGGCGTGCTCGGGGTGAGAGGGGAAGAGGCTCTCCCACCTCAGTGCAAGTCAGGAGCCCAGGCCATGGCTCTCTCTGGGCTGGGAGCTGGAGTAGCGGCTGTGGCCAGATGCATGCCCACTGACAGATGTCACTGCATGACATGTTCCAGGAGCACAGCCAGCCCAAGGTAGCAATCAGGCTTTGAGACAGTGCTGAAGTGTCTGTGCATGGTGGCTCTTCCATACACTGCTCCTGCAGAGCCGAAGGGCTCTCTTTCCTCTTGATGTTTTAGAGGGCCCAGCATAGTCTTTTCCACCAAAGTGGACTTTTTTCCACAGAGCATTATTCAGATGCCTAAAAGTTATTAAATCTGAGGTGCTGGTGTTTGTCCTCCTGCCAGAATGTCTCAGATACTTCTTCTGGAGTATCCTCAGATGACCTGACTGATACACTAATTTTTTCCAGCATGCTTGGGCTCACTTCTCTGTCCTACCTCTTACCTCCTCCTTTTAAGCCTTCTCTTTGCAGGCACTGGCACCTTCATGGCACTCAACGTGTTCACATGGTCAAGCTGCTTATGGAACAAGCTGTTTATAACATCTTCCCTCTGTCTAATTTGAAACTGTTTTCCTATGGCTCTTCTATGTTGTAATGTGCCTTAAGCTGCAATTTGTACCAACCTGAGTTTGTCACCAAGGCAATATGGCAAGTTCTTGGGGTTTGGAAGGACAAAGCTGCTTGCTTTCTGATAAGCTCTGGGTTCCTGCACTTAGCTAACTTGACTTTTTTCTCTCATACAGTTCTCCCTCAATTAGAAGCTATAATCATGTTTCCTTCTTTGCTGCTTACCTATCCTCAAACAAACTGGCTTTCATAAAAGACCGTGAACAGTGATATTCGTGTTCTAATACTGTCTCCTCAGCTTTCTTCTGTTTAGACTCGTGATTTTAGAATAAAATAGAATAGTTCAGTTTGAAGATTTTGGAGATAAAATAAAAATAAATGTGCTCCTTTGACATCAGTGATGTTTGAGAGGGAAAGGAGTACCAACCAGAACTGAGACCTGGACAGTATCAGCAGCAGCTCTTGTGTAGGAAGTGGAGATGCACATTGGTGCAGCCAAGATGATCTAGTTATTAAATCCTTCATGGTTTCACTTGCTGGTTTCTTTTTTTAAGTGTGTTAGTCTGATTTTTAGAATAATTCTGTTGATGTTTGGTATCTGGTTCATGGCTTTGTTTTGAAGTGAGAAAGAGGTGTCAATGTTAGTAATCTGTTAAAAATGTCAGAATCTCTTCTCATATTGCAGTAGTATTGTCATCTGTCTGCAAAACCAAAGCATGACAAGATAAATTGGGACACTCAGACTTATTCTGAAGGCTTGTCAATTTCTGGAGATGGTAAACAGTTGCTTTGGGTTCTTTTTTTAGAGGAAAAAAGGCTGTATAGAATTGAGATACTCTGTTCAAGTCTGTACTTCACAAAATTAAATAGGTGCATAAAGCCAAACCAGCTTTCTCTTTCATATTCTTAGATTTCATAAAAGGATATGATATCATATACAAGGACGGACCCTTTCAAAATCAGCAACTTTCAGAATAAGATCCCTCTTCAATTTAACATCAACTTGGAGGGTAAGGCTGCAGGAGGAAGGATAAATATGCCTCTGCAGGAATTAGGACTGAGATTCTAATGCCTGCTATCTTTCAAAGAAGTCTGTCTGTCTCAATTGAGACATGGAGATACTAAGACCAGCACTCACAGATAGGTTCAGGATAGAACAAACTATGCCTTGTGCTGGACTTTCAACTTGCTTTTTGAGGATTTTAATTTTTTAAAAAAGGAAGACAAAGAATTTTTTTCTCTTCTCTCAGGGTGATGATACACCTAAAAAAAAGAAGAAACTCTTTCCTGATTGCTTCAGCATCAGATAGATGCTGAAAAAGGAAAATCACTGAAAAAGCAGAGCTTTGGGTCCCTGGGAAAGATGAAATCCTAGTACCTGAGGAGGCAGGAGGGAACCCCAAAGTGTCGTTTCACTGTACTCATTGCTTCCCAGATATAGAACTGCATCAGCCCTCAACTGCAAACCCTCTGAGACCGGAGCATCTTCGCTCCTGGTACCTTGACAGTAACAGAGCACCCCTTAAACAGCAGCTCCTGTAACTGCGTTTGATGCTAGTGTGACAGGAGGCACAAAATCAGAGTGTAATTGCATTATCACTGTTCTTGATATCTTAGCTCTGTCATCATCATGGCTACATTAGCCATGCTGAAACTGTGAAATGGCTACATAATCATTTTTTCTAAATGCAAGAGCATTGAAAGGCAGCAAACCTGGAATTATCTGCTGTAAATGGTATCAATCAGAGTTTAGTAAAATCTGATGAAGTAGTTTTTTGTCAACAAAGCAGGTTTTAAGTACCCTGATAAGTGTATATGGAAGTTATTTTCATTCCATTTCATGATATAAAAATGATGGAATTGCTGCTTAGAGGGTGCACTTGCAGGTGGAATTGCTAGTGTAAATATCCTTGAGAAAAATCCAGAGCAAACGTCCCTATAATATGTGTTGGGAAGTCCTATGTGTATCTCACTATATGAAGTATACTTGCAGTGTGTAAAGGAAATACAGATGCATTTGGCTTGACTACAGAGATTTGGAATTGGAGAAAATGTTTTGTGGTGTTCTTGATTATAATCAATTTAGTGAATAGTAGGTGTCTTATGTTTAAAGTGGTATCTAAATTTTCTTGCAAGCTATCTCACTTTTTATTCTCTGGGTCACAGTCCCCATAGAATTCATTTCTTACTTGATCAGTAAATGACTGCTGCAAAATTGAAGATACGTCTGTGTATTGGATTGCTCTAATGTCACAGAAGGAGACCACTTCACAGTGTTGACCTCTGGCAATGTGGGTTAAATTGCTCTTTCTGAACAGGTGCCATTAGGCAGTTAATTTTCAAGTAAGTGCAGTAGTCCTTGTTTGTTGCTTACAGTGATGCTAGCTGAATTGCCCTGGGTATGTAGGTTGGTAGTATTTCTAAATGTGCTGGTCTTTGCTCAAAGTGGTTTCCACTTTGCACGTGGCTGAATGATGAGATTGTGTTTGGCAAACACCATGCTTTCCTGTCCAGTGTTGGAGATGCCTGTAACTCTCACTTGCTAGGTGGCTTATTTGTTTGTTTGTTCCTTAATTCTGGGACCTTACAGTGTCAATGGCAAGAGTTGGTAAATAAAGATAATTTGTGTGTGCTAAAGTGGCTGCTAAGCAATTTCTTCTCTGCTTTATGAATACTTGCACATTTTCTTTATTAATGCTTACTTTTTCCTGCAGTTTCCTTAAGGATTTCCCACTGAACTTCCTGTTAGACCTCCTTTGCCTTCCTCTGTTTTCTTATTCCTTCTGAGGGGCCTTTTTATGTGATGGCAGTTTGCATTAATGGTTTATTGATCCTTTTCTTCATTATGTCAGACAGAAGCACTCTTAAACCTCATAGCACCCCACTGCCACCTCCTTGTCACCTAAAGGCCCCAGCTGCAGGTCTTCTGCCTTGCCTCAGGGTTGGTAGGGTTGCAGGAGGGATACGGACACAGACCATTTGTTTCCCTGTTTCCTACTCAACCTCTAGGACTGCTGCAAGCAAAAGCCTCTGACTTTGTCCTCAGACTGCTGCAATTAGAGGCTTCCACTTCCCTGAAAACATTTTTTCAGGTACTTAAAGAGATTTAATCAACAACTGAAGTTATTTCAGACTAGCAGAGAAGTGAATGTTGCAGCCTTGCTTTCAGAGTTTCTTCCATAAGCTTACCTGGCTGTCTGGTGTGCCCCTTGCCTCTTCCAGCCTTCTCCGCTCTCCACCAGGTCTGCCTGGCTTGGTTGTCACATCCAGGAGCCCATCACTGCCCTCCATCCCTGCTGCCAGCAGTATGCCGTTCCCCCACAGCAAGCACTGTTTAAGGCAGCAAACTCTGAACTTAATAAGTTTGGGGAGGGTTCCTCCTCTCTTAATGAGATTCAACCTCGCTTGATGATTATCGGCGTGGTTCTACTGAAACAATCTGTGAGCACATGGCGAGCTCAGGTTTGAAGCCTGACAGACGTTGATATCTTGAGAAAACTGAAGGTAGTCTTCCCAGCCATGCTGCCAGTTCAGCCTGTCTATAGGCTTGGTACAGATGATTGTGCTTTTGCATGGGGGCTCTTAGCCCTTCTTTTACCAAAATAAAAGTTAAAAATGGATCTTATGTATCATGCCAGCAGATGTGTGAAGAAACAATCTGGTGTACGTTCTTCTGAAAACTTGAACTCCCTTATATGTGTATGGTTAATTTTGATCCTTTCTATTGCTTATTATAGATGGTACATAAAGGTCATCTTTAAAAGCTTTTTTTGTTTGCTTGCTGCCCATTTAAATCTTACAAATTATCTTCTAAAACTCAAAAAAAGGTAGCTGTGTTAACTGTCCAAATGATATCACATAAATATGTTGTCATAACTTCTGATGGCAAACATAGTTGTGCAAACTTGTGAAGGGGGCTTCTTAGTGGTTTTAAATATGGCACACTGATCGCTAGCACATCTGCTTGTGCTCTTACCTACTCAGCGGCATCTTGATTTAGCCATTGCCCTCCCCCCAACTCATTTCATGAGATGAATATTGTGTTGTGAAATATGAAACTGCATGACTTTTTTTTCCCTTTGGTCATAGTCACACCCACTATGTGAAACTAGCCTGTTGTAAGTACTTATAACACAGCCCTATTAATTTGAGGAACTGATTCATCATGCTATGTTGCTTGCTCAGCTATTCAAAGCTGTTGTAAGAGTGTTCCTTTACTTACCTTTCTACCCTGGCAGCCATGTTGAGCCTGTTCTGGTTCAGCGTTTGCCTGCTGAGTTAATTGACGAGACCCAGGAGCACGCTGAAATGGACTGAAAGACTTAGAACCAATATTAGTTATTCTTTTCCAGCCTTACAGCTAAAGGCGATGTGGATGGGCTGTATGCCTGGTACCTAGCTGGTGCAGACCTGGAGCAAACTGGTTACGATGGCAGGAATCCCCTACAAGTAGTAAGTGTGCATACGTCTGTACTCCATATGGAGTGTTAGCTGCATGAGTAATAAGGCACGCTGTCGGATAATATTAGTTTGGGAAAAGTAAAAGCTGCTTTGGGGACTATAAACCGGATCAGAGTTTGTTACAAACTCAAGTCTGGTGCTGTTCTGAAGTAATAAATTGTTGGAGCCAGAATTTTCTCATCTATGTCAGAGGAATTAAAATTTAAATTGGATTTTAATTATTTTGTGGTAACATATTCTTACTTCCCACAAGTAAGTATTTGCATGTCCCGGTGCACCGGATTTATTCATGTTTCTACTTACAGGCAGAGGCTACAGGGCATAAGGAGGTTCTTGACTTTTTTAGACAGAAGAAGTAAAGAAGGTAAGATCTCATTTTCCAATGCTAGATTTCTGAAATGATCAGCATATACATGTGTGAAAGAGGATTCTGTTTTTATTCCCTGTTCACCCTAGGGAAGCTGGGTCCAGCTGCTGTCCCTGCCTCAGTTTCTGATACGACTTGAAAGACTTTAATACTTCTTTGTAGAGTGGGACTAATGTTTATTCCTCTCTCTACCTGAGACTGGAAGTGATTTTTTATGGTGCGTTCCACAGTGTGGTTCTCAGCTTGGTTGGGCATCTAAACGCTACCAAAATAAAGGCACTGAGGGCACTAATGTCTTGTTCCATTGGCCTGTTGCAATAAATTGCTCCTCTGTCTTGCCTGCATTGGGAAATGCCTGTTATCAGGCACTTTGCAGGCCTGGTTTTCAGGGTGCTGTGCCCACAGCATGGAAGCATATCCTTCTCCAGGAGAGCCGTGAGGCGATCGCAGCCGTTCGGCAGCGCAGCCTCCCACTCAGGAGGTGCTTCTGTGGTACCTACAGCATTTCCACGAGGGCTCTCCCTCTAGCTTTGAATGGAGCACCTGACAGCAGCCCATCTTACAGTGTAACATAGTCAATCCCAGATTCTTAATACCCAGGAGTTGGTTGTACTACAGACATAGAGTGCAGAAGGCTCCCTTTCAGCAGGGAGCTCTGCTGAGGGCTTGCTGCTGCTCCGGGCGCAGGACAGGGCAGTGCCGTGGCCTCTCTCTTATTCAGCCCTTAGATGTAGCTGCTGGTTGTCTCTGACACAGACTCCCAGCATGAATCTCTTTTGTGCTGCTAACGTACAAGGTGTGTTTCCCTAGCTGCGTGCATGTGAGGCAGGCGTGAGCCTTGTATTCAAAGCATCAGATCTGACAAGTCTCTCTATAGGAAACTTATCTGGGTGTTTGACCTTCTCCAGTGCTGAGCTGTAACTAGAGAAATTTAAAATACTTGCCTTGCATTTCTCAGAACTCCTTTCTGATTCAATACATTGTTAACTTAGATATTTCTTCTACAATATGTTGGCAAGTCTAATCCCAATTCAAATATCAGGAGGAGATGATCTCCTTTATTTAATAAAATTAACACAAAATTTAGTTAAAGGTTTTGCTGCATCCATGGCTACCTTGTTCCATTTGATCAATTACAGTGAATTAATGTGTATATAAGTGGGGAACTGCAATGGGAACAGTATTTTTTTAATCATTGTGTACTGGTCTAAATAAACTTACGACAGAATCAGGCATTTTTTGCTTTTCTGTAAATTACGGGGTTTTCTTTGTTTCTAGCTGATATAGAAGGATTAGATATAATTGCAGTCTCAAGCATCTAAATAGAACTTTTCCAGTGTCCAGGACAAAAATGCTAAAAATACCTTCAGGATATGGGATATGTTGCAAAGGGATTTCCATTTTTAGTTAAATATGTCTGCAAATGCTAAAAATACCTTCAGGATATGGGATATGTTGCAAAGTTTTAGTTTTAATTTTTAGCTAATTTTTAACTAATTTTTAGTTAAATATGTCTGCAAGAGTCACTTTTCTTTTGTAAGAGGGGGGTGTATGTGTAAAATCCTCAACTCCTACATGGATCATCTCGTAATTCCTTTGGACTGAGCCACCAGTAGTGTAGGCGGTCTGAAGGAACCTTCAGGATATGGGATATGTTGCAAAGTTTTAGTTTTAATTTTTAGCTAATTTTTAACTAATTTTTAGTTAAATATGTCTGCAAGAGTCACTTTTCTTTTGTAAGAGGGGGGTGTATGTGTAAAATCCTCAACTCCTACATGGATCATCTCGTAATTCCTTTGGACTGAGCCACCAGTAGTGTAGGCGGTCTGAAGGAAGTCTTCAGGACCGCATGAGAACTTGCTTGGCAGGCTACAAGGTAATCTCTTCTCAGGAAGGGTTTGGACACTGTCTAGTTCTAAACATCCATTTTGTCTTTCTCCAGAGATTGTAGAAGATGGTCACCCCTCCTCAGAAATACCAGCTTTGAACATGAATGGTGTTAAGCAGTTATGGGAGGAAGAGAGGAAAGGAACAATGGTAGCTGTGCTTGGAGCGTACAGGAAAGTTAGAGCTTAGAAATATTCTTTGCTTAGGATCACATTAAGTTCTTACTGATTGTCTAAAAATGATTTGCTGCTTTATCTTTTAATAACTTTTAAAAAAAAAATTTTTATAAACAGATGAGGTGGAATGTATTGCCTTTACTGTACAAGTTCTGTTTTTAAAGAGCCCTTTGGAATCTGCTTATGTTAAATCAATGAGAACAGTATTGCAGACATAGCAAAGAGAAATGCTATGGTGAATTCATACCAAGAAAAAACAGTGGATTGTGCATTTCTGGGTTAAAACTAATAAAATCTCTGAGGAACAATGTTGGTTTCACTTTGTCTGTTTTTTGCAATGGCTTATATCACTTCAGTTGCAATCACAGCAATTGTGAGTGTCAGTGCAAACAATTGAATCAGTCATGGGCATCTGCCTGCAGTTGTGTACTAATCTTCACCAATGTGTCACTATAAAACCTCACTTAAAATGAGTAGGAGGCAGATGCCATAAAGCGTGTTTGTGGGACTGTCTAAGTGAATTGATTGTTTTGTTTCTAATAGCATCCTTCCCACATCCTGACCGGAATATAATCAAGATTGCTACATGCTGGACACATAATTCTTTGGACTGTAAATGTGATCTCTGTATTAACAGACCGCAAGTTTAAAGTCACAACACTTTCAGACTAAAGAAAAAAAGCAATATGTATCTTTCCAGCTGCATCTGCCCTAGAATATGTAAACATAGGGAATACTTCAGGCAAATGCATATATTGGAGATGGCAACTTTTAATTTCACCTGCAGCTTCTGCAATAATCTATGTGGATTTTCTATCTGCTTTATCTGAAGGGAATCTTTGAAGTGCAGATAGTTTTTTCTTTTTCCTCTTTATACTCTTCAACCTTCCCACAGCTATTCTTATCATGGAGAAAAGCTGCATGGACTACTTGCTCAGCCTGCTAGTATGAAAAGATTCCGAAGGTGTGTTGCGTATCAGTTCCTCATAAAACAAGGTAACTGTGCATGTAGTCTGAGGAAATGTTGTATACACTCCGATAAAAGCACAAAACAGAAACATAAAAATGCCTGATTTTTTAATGTGAAGAGTAGTGCACCTCTTCTATGGTCACAAAGATTAATGGTCTGTGACCATTATTAAATAGTTGATGTTACATAGCAATAAACATGCTTCAGATTTAATAAATCTAATAGGGAATTAAGTAAATTAGATTAACATCAAAAATGAGGCATCAAATTCATCACCTTTTTGGTGTCTTAGCTGCAACTACATAAAGGTGATACATATAACAAAGTAAAGTTTGTGAAAGTTTTTATGATCAGGAGAAAAACCATGCACAGGCTCTTCCTCCTCTGGTATTTAGACCTACTATCTTAACTCTTGCCTAGTCAGTAGTGTAAAAGTTGATGCACTGAACTAGGAAATCTCGTGATAAACTTCTCTCCCAGTGACTTTCTTGGGATTGGAATATTTTCATTTTTTTTAATGATTCCTAGATGCAACAATTTTTCCATAGCAGCATCCATTCTTTATTTCCATACCAGCATGACTGATTGCAACATATACAGAAGTATGAAAATTTTCCTTATGCTTTTCACTAAGGGCTCATCAGATCTACGGAAGACTTTCTAAATAATAATGTTCTTATAATTCTCAAATACAACATCCATCTAAAGTACAAAACATACTTCCTTTTATTTTTAACACAGAATGGTATTCTGATGTGAATTACTGAGATAATAGGTCTCAACAGTAAAACTGAAGGAGAGGGAAGAAAACAGACAACCATTTTCTTCCTGAATACAAGCCAGGTGAAGACACAAATGACAACATTTTGAAATGTGATCCAGGTAAGAAAACTTCTAGTAAGAAGCTCATAAAGCTAAAACGAAGTGGTTTGGGTCATGTTTACAGTGAGAATAAAGAAGTATTAGCTCCTTTCTGACAAACCTTTACAGAAATGTGTATCATCTTAATATGTTATCTTGCATAAAATAGTATTCCTGCAGCTTTCTAGAAAACTTGCCATTTGCCTTATAAATAGACCAATATCTAACAAATGTTGTAATGGCAAACACATGAATGCAAATTTAACATTTACCTGAGAAAGAACTGGATCTCTTTTATATACGTCAAAATTTCCTTCAAGAACTGTCATAGTCTGCAAGCATTAAGAGAAACTGTGTATAGGGGGCTGTGATTAAAAAAGTGGCAAGAATCACCCAGTCAAGGACAGAAACTTCAGTTCTTGATTCGGTGTCGGGGATGAACTTCAATAATGCTTTCAGGATCCTGTGTTTGTCTTGTTCATCTATTACACCCTTAATAATCATAATTATACTCTCCGTGATAAGTCTCAGTCTCATGATGAATCTATTTGTGTGTAGTAACCCTTAAGCTTTACATAGTTATTGGTCCAAAGCAAAATCTTGATATTAGTAAGGAATGAAAATTGTACCTATTTGTTTCAGTTACTGTAAGCAGCTGAGTGTCTCTCATTAGCTGAAGTATGCTAGACATTTCAGGGGAAGCTTAATTTTTTTAAACATCCTAAATTTTTCCTTCAGGTCATCCCTGAAAAGATCAAATACACTCTTCTTTTTATCCAGCTGTCTTCTGCTTGGTAAAGGGTTGCAGATTAAGCAGCCGTACAGGGCCATTACTAATGCAAACACACTCATTCTGTTGCCGGGACTAGCTGCAGGTCCGTTTCACAACTTCTATAGCAGCTTTAACTCCAGTCACCCATGATGTCCATATACCCTTTCATATCTACATCCAGTTGGAGTTTGCTAGATCAAACACATATTGTGAGGATCATCTGCAGATCTGCATCTGCTTGATGTTTTATACACATACACATTGGAAGAGCACGGTAAAAGCTGGATAAAGCTTCTAGTGCAGAAAAGCTCATGACATTTTTTAGTACCATATTTTAATGCTTATTGGAATATAAAGATGACATTTCAGCTTCAGTTAGAAAATGGTGGTGGCTACCATTCTTTTCCAACCTCAGTCTTATAATGCAGGTGTTAGGGCTGTACCTTTCCTTGCCCTGCAAAAGCACCAACAGGTGAAATGCCGTGCCAGGAACGTGGACAAGCTCCTGAGCCAGCCTGCTAGTGTGTGAGCATCAGAAAGGCTGCTGCGGGTCTGTGACCATCCTGCTGTAAGGAATTCCAGCAGTGACGATAGAACAGCATAAAGGCGTAGTCAGTAATGTGAGACGTGTAGCTGCGGCACAATGTTGGATTTGTTTCCATCTTGAATCTTTTAAGTTGCAGTGATGTTCTGGGAATGAATGCTGGTGCTGGAACCTCTGCTGCCTCTCCACAGAGGAGACGCCATGAATGCCTCCTGTAAAAGTCAAACATTACATCAATTCTACAGCTTTCTTCACTTGAAAGGCAACACCCAGCTTCCACTTTGTTTCTTTTTCCTAATGATGCAGCTAATACTGCCAGGGGATAGGGACTACTTGGCCGATGTCAGCACTCCCCTAACACTGCAGAAAGCAGAGATTTGCACAACTAACATGTCCAAGTTCCTGTCTGATTTGAGTTACAACTTTCCTTTCCTGAATGCAACCACTTTCTTTTTTACTGATGTCAGAAAACATTAAGTTTCTGGTTGGAGATTCTCTTATAAAACTTTTGTGATGGAAGAGCATTCTAAATTATTTGAAAAATCAACATGTGCTCATTCTCTTATTGGACATCATCTTGGTAAACTGTTAAAAGACTGTCTGACCCACTGGCAGATTGACACTGTCTGATCAGTACTTGCTGAATTAAATCAGCTGTTCAGCAAGGCTTCAGTATCAGCTCGTTCTTCTTAAGTTGCTAAGTAACTCCAGTTCTGCATATCTTAACTTAGAATTACTGTACTATAGCATGTCTCAGTTGTCTCATACAAGGATTTTGGTTTTTGGCAATGACTGATAATGAAACCTCTCATCTGGAACTAAACCTCTTTATCCTCCTTAAATCAGAGTTTCTGTATTTGCAGTCTTCTGAATGGTGTTCTACAGGGATTCTTCCAACAAAATTGTGATCTAGTTGGAAGATTCCTCAATTTTTAAAGCGGGTTCAAGCAGTGAAATGACTAATGAGGGAAATGTATCCCTTGTACATAGAAGACAAAGTGCACCCAGTTCCACGTACACTCAACACATTAATGGACCCATAGCATGATTACATTCAGCCATGGGTGTAATTCCCTTCTCCAAGTACCTCTGCTGATCCCTGCATAGGACCTACCACAGCAGAGGAAGAAATAAAATGCTTTTAGTTTCCAGCATCACAATTTGTTTGATCACCAAGATAGATCTGAAGTAATTGTATGATGGCTGAAAACAGGAAACTATAAAGAACTGATCAAATGTGCACAGCATATGTCATCACAAGCATTGCTGATACGTTTGTGTCTCTTCAGGTGGACTCTATCAGCAGTATAAACATCTTCTAGACTAGTAAGACTAGTCTTTCCGTGATTCTGTAACAATGCTGTATGACACTGTGGCACTTGATTGCATGGTTGTAACGCTTTCATTTTAGTGACTCTTCTAGAAAAGCTACTAATGTAGAAAGCTTATAAGATATGTAAAATGCTCTACTGAACCATACAAATGAATCTGTGGGACTCAAGTGTTGCCATCTCAGATAGTCCATGAGTCAGAATAAAATCTGGTACTACCAGATTTATTATTTGTGCAAAGTGTCTACCTGAAAATTACTTTAGAAACTTCATTAGACATATATTTGTTTACCTGTGATCAGGTGAATGGGAAGACGCAGAAGCCTGCATCTCAGAAGTGTAGCTGAGACAAGTATCCCTAATCACAGCAACAAAATGAAATGTCTACCGTAAACTGCACAAAATAGCTCTACTTCATGTGGCTCTATTTGGAAGAGTTGATACAAGTCTCATGGTCAAAGGACTTGGTCCTTAATGTCCAAATCTATGTTGACCTCTAACCAAAATTGCCACTAACATAACAGGAGGATGTAACAAATGGGGACCAGACCCCTCACAGGCTCCAATGGCAGGGAAGCAGCAGTGCCCCTTTCCCACTCACCCAGCCCTGCCCAGGCTCGCCTGTTCGGGCACGCTCAGCTGGTGCATATCTCGTGCACTCCCACTGGCGTTCGGAGCTCCACACCGGCACCTCCCTCCCACCCTGGGATGCTGCACATCAGAGGGAGATGTCAGCCAAATCCATGGGAAGGTGCCAAGGAACAACATCCTGCAGCTTTGCTCCCCAGCGTCCTCCGTACACAGGCGCTGCCAAGCTTCAGCAACGTGTGACCTGATGCGTGCCACGTTGCACGACCAGACAGGCAAAGGCTGAGAGATTGTTCTCTGTATTGCAGCAGCAATAAATACTGCAACAATAAATAACCACTCTTGCAAGCTGCGGTATTCCTTCACATCTCAGCTTCTGAGTGGGACCAGAAGAATGGTGCCCAGGGGAGATGTTACCTGGCCAGAACTGCCCGCTCAGTAGCATATGCAGCGTTTCTGAGTACAGATGAGCCCCATTAATTACATGTTTATGTGCACAATAAATGTGTTTCTTCTGTAGTGCCACTGTTGTAGATCCTATTAGGCTCTTGTACTTGGTGTTCAACAGTCACAGATCCTGGTTTAAAGAGCTTACAAGTGCAATTACATGAGACTCCACACAGTGAAAGGTGATAAGAAAGGGACAAAATAATGACAATAGTGCTTGTTTGTGTCAGCTGGTTATTTCTGCACCTTGATTTCCAATTATTTAACAGTAAATGATTAATTATTAACATAGAAGGGGAATGACAGTCCTGGCAATTCAGTAGCAATGGTCACGTATAGCAAAGAATTTCAGGATAAAGAAAAAGGAATCTTAATGGCAATCTTTTGCTGAGAGATAAGGAGGTATCACAATTAGAACAGAGAGTTGTAAATTAGTCCTGTCATATGAAAGAAGCTGCTGCGCTGGGGAGATTCTCTGATGGTGATGCCTGTGCATGAATAATTACACTTGCATCTTCCAGGGTGTGTGACTTCCTTCCTGGATATGTTTTGCTGTGGATCTTTGTGACCAGGGCCCAGTAAAAGTGGGATTTCGAAAGGAGGTATCACAATTAGAACAGAGAGTTGTAAATTAGTCCTGTCATATGAAAGAAGCTGCTGCGCTGGGGAGATTCTCTGATGGTGATGCCTGTGCATGAATAATTACACTTGCATCTTCCAGGGTGTGTGACTTCCTTCCTGGATATGTTTTGCTGTGGATCTTTGTGACCAGGGCCCAGTAAAAGTGGGATTTCGATGCATCTTTTTTTTTTTTTTTTCTGTTGCACATCTGAATTTCCACTTCCCACTGAGGGGTGAGCTTTGGGTGACATGATTCCCAGCATCCTTGAGGCAAGACATCCAGCATAGATCTGAGTCCCCTAGAGCTTCAGGGCAAAGATGACTGCCTGTTATCTCTGCTGACTGACAAGAGTGTGATGTGAAATATGTCAGTTTATTTACCTGGACCACTTTGACCAAGCTCTCTGCCCACAACTATGTCACCATTCACTACTGTTGTTCAGAAAGTTCTACATTCAAGGACATATGAGATGTTGCTAAAAATGGCCATGCTACTTCACTGCAAAGTCACACTCTGAGTCCCTATCTTCAATGGCTTGAACCAGCAAATACTTAGGAGATCTCAACGGATGGTCAAATCATTTAGCAATGACTTCCTTTTTGGTGGCTTTATAGTATAAGACACGTAATTCTGCTAACCCTGAAAAAACAGCTGGTTGGTGAACATGAAAAATAAAGTTGGTACAAGGTTTGTGATGGCCATCGCTATTAAGCATTGCAGTCCATTAAAAAGCTATTTTTTAATGTGCACTTAGTGCACAGCTGCTAATCTTAAATATGAAATTATTGGCTGAAATTTTCAGAAAATGCTAGTGATTTCAAGTGCTAGGTTCCAGCGTCTAACCTGAACCTTAACGGTAGAATAAAAGGTGGCTGGCATTTTATGAAAGTCAGTTCCTCTTACAGTCTGTATAGTCAGGCACCTGGGAAGTGAGGCATTCAAATTACTGGTCATGTCAAAATGTTGTTCACTGGCTATTTAACTTATATTTTTATTTCAAATAAAAATGACCCCAAACAATACAACATAAAAAAAAAAGAGGAGAAAGGAGAATTGATTGCGGGGAGAGAAATAAAGTAACCATGAGACCAAATTTTACTGAAATTTGGTAAAAATATTGCAGAGATTGTTTATCCAGAGTTTATTTCAAAACAGGACTCAGTGGATTCCACTACTCACACAAACATTGCTGTCATCTCAATGGCACTGCTGTGGCTCCTAAGCTTCCAGTGGAAAGTCATGGCAGAGTGTTGTCTACATCAGGACTGCAGAAGTACCTCCTCATCATTTGCAATATTCTTTTCCTAATGTGTTTTTAGGGTTCTTACTGACAGAGTTGAAACTTCTTAATATCAATCTCTCGATGCAGAGGCTGATGGATCTCTCAGGACACATCTGTTTGACAGCTCACATGCCATCTCTGCAGCACGAGGATTGTTTTTGACACTTTTTTTCAATAAAACTGCTGATGCACAGGTAATTGTACCCACTAATCCAACATCAAGTGTGTAAAGCCCTGAGGTCTCCTTATTCTGGACTGGTTATTAAAAGAACTGACATGTTTAACAATTACATTGAAAATTTGAAGTAGAAAACACAATTTATACTGTCATTTACTGCTAGCTATTGTGCTACTGTATACAGACAAAGCCTGACTTGAAAAATTCTCCCAAAAAGGAAGAAAGTGCATTAGCTTGTACAATTTAATTTACAAAGTTAACTGCTGGAAGGAACAAGATGTTAAATCAGGACAAGGAAATTGGTGAAGAGTGGCATCACACACTAAATTGGTATGTAACCTCTGTAGTGCTCAGGGGCAATGAATCGTCTGTCTAGATAGAGCACATGAGATACAAACCCCTCTCCGACTAAATTTTGGATTAAATTTGATAATTCTGGATTTAATCAAAATTTTGTGCACACAATGGCTGCATTTTCCAATAAAATGTGAATTCTTAGCTTCACACGAAGATGTTATCCATATTATAACTTCTAGCATGTCTTATTATTTTAACTACTGCATGGCAACCCCCACAATCTTTCTAAAAGTTCTTGGTTGGAAAAACTTC
This sequence comes from Pterocles gutturalis, assembly GCF_000699245.1. Taxonomy (NCBI): domain Eukaryota; kingdom Metazoa; phylum Chordata; class Aves; order Pterocliformes; family Pteroclidae; genus Pterocles; species Pterocles gutturalis. Next base: position 4,063 of record NW_010141258.1, on the reverse strand, counting down.
CGACCCCATCTAATTTCTCTATAAATCACTGGATGTTATTTAGGCAATAATATCAGAAGCCTTCCTATTTATGAGGAAGCATTAGGCCATATCTCAAGGTGTTCATTACTGCAAAACAAGTTACCATCAAGCTATTATTATGTTCACATGTGACATGTAGTGGGCTGCTACATTGACAAAAGAGTTTGAACCCACTAAAGTAAACAAGAAGTTACCCCATCAGTGTTTGCTATGAACATATGGAATGCTGATCTCCCAGGGTGGGAGAAAATCCACAGGTTTTTTTCTGCTTACCAGGCCTAAAGCTATGACAGGTACTTTACAGGACATGTCAGATTCCAGGTCTTCACTTAAGAAACTTCCAACTTACATTTAGGTGAGTAATAATGAGCAAGAATAGTAAGTCAGCAGGGAACTGATGAGGAAGGAAAAATGATAGTAAGCTCCATGTCCAGGCTTAGTTTGCATGCTGGATTTATTTTAGGTTTAGAATTGTCAGATAAAACATGTTGTAGTACAAGAAACAGTACTTTGGGTTCTCCCATGCCCATCCATGATATTCCTTGTGAGACAAGGTATTAGCAGGAAAGTCTTGGGACCTTTTGCCAAAGGAGTGTGGGAACATTAATGGATAATAATGATAGTACCTCCCAGTCATTTTTCACAACATCATTTTTTCAAAGTAGAAGCTCCTCGAAATACAATCTTCCTTTCGTTACCAGAGCATTCATGATCTTCCATATTCTGTGATGCAAACAGCACACCCTTTTATGTCCTCCCACAAGCTTACCCTTCATCTTTGCTTCCTCCCAGGCCAGCTCTTTGTCTCTTACAATCACCTCTGGCATTATGTCTCCTTTTGTGCTGCCCTCTTTGTTTGACACTATCAACTGATTAGTATTTGCTTCTCCCTTCCAAGAAAACTCCGCCTGCTGTACAAGGTGCTCAAGCCACCATGTTCCACATTACAATGTGCTGCTCCTCCAGGTTTCAGGGGTGTCAGAGCAATCAGAGAGCTCTCAACATCTGGTGCGATGAGTCCACGCTGGTGGGCAGCATAGTCCTTTTCATTGGGTTTATGCCCCTGGACTGCAAACATATGGGGGACATACCTGCTGCTTGCTCAACAGGGTCATTTAGTGCACTGTGGTCCCTTAAAAACCAAGCACAGAACTACTGTAGTCATATATATGCAGATGAGAAGAGTAGGATATAAACAATACCTAGTTTAACCATCAATAGAAATTAAGGACTAATTACTCTTCCTCCTAATACAACTGATTTTTTTCCCTCTGTACAATTTCATAACCAATTCTATTATTTTAATGCTTCACTCACCTTTCATACCTTCACAGAGGAAGAACAATTAATACACGACTTATCCCTTGTGTCATGCTATCTGTCTGTTTGTACTGTTAGGCACCTCTACTTTTCTACCTGTTCAGCCTATTCTGTGAGACTCTACCCAGCTAAGGGAGGTAGCAGGGTGTTAGCTTATTTACTTTTATAATGGGGAGTATGTGGGTGAGAAACAGAACTTATCTAATAATTACATAAACAAACTAAATGTACATTTTCCCACTGCTCTCTAACATGTAAGTTACTAAAAAAGTAAATTTCTCATACTAGTGATCTAAACAAACGTATACATTGACTAGCTGGATCTCTTTAAGCCAATAAAGTTCACTCTAGCCACCCCTTACATACACCTTAGGAAGAAGCATGACACCTGTACTCTCTTGTATTAGAAAAACTTAAACATTCAGTCAATAAAACCACCAACACTTATTAAAAAAAAAATCCAAAGTAGAAGATGATCCCTTCTGCCTAAACCCCATACAGGTTCTTGTACCTCAGTTCCCCCTGGGTGCCCCAGGCAACACCCCACCTAGGGCTCAGAATCCTTTAGGGGCCATCAGCCATGTGTGTCTGAACCTGAACCTGGACCAGAACAGCGATGGGATCCCTGAGGATTATCTCACCAGTGCAGCAGTGGTTTCTGACTGGTTTGGCTGAAAAGGGCTTTTGCACCCAGTTAGTGTGGACAGTAGGGTTAGTATGTAGCTGAGTGGTATTGTGGAGCCAGGGTGTGGGTCTGGGTTTTTGTTTATCAGGGGCAGGCGAGAGTTGGCAGTACAGTTAGTGAGGATTATATACAGAACACAGCTAGTGTGACCATGCTGTGCATGCTATGTACATCACCGGCAGGAGTGGGAGACCTAGGACACCATGTCATAAAACAAACAACTCTTCTCACAGCATGTAAAGAGATGCCCTGCTCCCACAGACTTCCACTGATGCTAAGGACTGCATGTCCCTTTTGAATTAACTCACAAATAGTGCACCCTCCTCTACCCAAGGCAGGCGAACATCCTTTTGGGAGAATGAGAAGGTCCAGAAAACCCCTATGGACTGGGCTATCTGGAAGAAAGCATAAAATTAACTTCTGGGTTTGAGTCTGAGAGGACAGAGCAGAAGAGCAGGAGCTGGTTTTACCAAAGTGGACTGAAACGCCTCCAGCATAGATCCAGGGAGCTTCCTCAGCATGAGGTTTGCATAGGCTCCTGGAGGAACCTGTCTGCTCCTGCTTCTGGTGCGAACACCGCGTTCACACGAGCTGTGCTGGAACAGCTGCTGCACAGCCACGAGGGCTTCTCCCTCCCTCCCTCGCTGCTCTGTGACGCCTGTATGGGCATTTGCTCCAGGACCGGCTTGAGTCTCCCATATATTTTTAAAGGGACAACGATCATAGGATCTGGAGCACCAAAATTCATAACCAGCACTTACTTCTTTAAACATTCAAAGCACTATATAAACACTAGTGAAGCCTCATAAGATGAGGTAGGTAAGTGTTATCTCTTCCTCTCAAGGTGTGGTGAAGTGACTTGGCTGAGGCTGTAGGTTGAGTCACTGGCAGAGCAGGGTTTACCATCCACATCTTTTTGAAATGGTGTCTCCTGGGCTGGCTGGCGAGAGCAGCATGTGGTCAGGCAACGCAGGCAGCTCGGCACCACCACTGACTGGCATCCCCACTGCCACCAAGGGGAAGCCTACTCTTATGTTACCATAAACCCCATCCCAAACTGGCAGGGCGTGAAGGCCTTTCAGCTCACCGCCGCAACATGGCTTGGAAGCCTCGGTGAATTAGGTTTCGTTGCTATTCTGACAATGAAAAGAGTAAAATTGAGAGGAATTAACTGAAGAAGCCCAAACGCAGAGATGGTTGCTCCCTGAGTCATGGATAAGGGTGTGACAATGAGCAAGTGGCCTCATTTTTGGAAGTTCAGGGCATCCTCCCCTTTGGCTGCCCAACACCTCTGAAAATCAGGCCCTTCTTCACTTTTCTCAGTCCTAGTTTCTTAGTCCTGCCTTTCTGAAACCACGCAGAGTGATCTTCTCAAGGCTGGGAACATCCAGCAGCATAAAGCAAGCTCTGAAAAGACGAGGCACTCCCGGACGGTGACTCCTCAGATGCCTCACCTGGGGAACTGGCAGCAGGGCACTGGAGAGAGTAGGGGAAGACTGGGCAAACCCAGCCTGCCACACACAATGGGTGATTTCTCACACCTTTTCTGAGCAAAAAAAACCCCACAGAGTAAAGCCAGCAGTGAACACATCCAGGCTGGAGAGGGTTACGCGGTGCTACCCTTCTGGAGAGCTGGGCAGCACGTGGCAATGCCACCAGACCACACAGGGATGTCAGGGGCTTTTGCAGATGGTCTTCTGCAGGTAACCACTCCGCCTCTCAGAGAGTATTGGCAGGTGGGAAGGCAGAGAGACACGGCTCTGAGCACTGGGGATGGCAGGCGGGAAGCCGCCTTCCTCCCCAGGTGTGATGCCACGACAACCATGGACCCTGGGCCAAGGTGGGCATTCATGCTGCAGCAACAAAATCCCCCAGAGAACGTGATGGGCCAGTTTAGGGCTTTTTTGTTTTGGTTTGGTTTTTTTTTTTCCCTTTTTTTTTTTTTAATTTACGGCTGGCAGGCAGGCAAGGGGAGCTGGGAGGGTGCCGAGGGCAGGCAGCCCGTGAGCCGCAGCTCCTGTCAGGAGGGCGCAGGGT
>NW_010141257.1:6546-21976 GCF_000699245.1 Pterocles gutturalis | reverse complement strand
ACTAACTTTTCTAGAATGCTGTGGGACATAGTGTTGAAAGCCTTCCTGAAGTCCAAGTAGACGACATCCACAGCCTTTCCCTCATCCACTAGGCAGGTCACCTGGTCATAGAAGGAGATCAGGTTGGTCAAGCATGACCTTCCTTTCATGAACCCATGCTGGCTGGGCTTGATCCCGTGGTTGTCCTGTAAACTTTGGCTTCCACCACCATGTCAATTTGCAATTTCAGCTCTCGCCCAATATCAGACCATGAATTAGGTGCTAGCCCCACCTTGGGCCACAGCCCAAGCTTGAGCTGTTACTTGCCTCCAACCCAAATTGAGCTCTGGTCCATGCTCAGGTGGCTACTGCTCAGGCGGCCTGAAATCAGAGCACAACTTTGGCTCTGGCCCACCCTGGGAGGCTTTTGCAGCTCTGGACACATCTCTGTCCACACCTTTGTCTCTGGTCCGATACTGGGTGGTAACTTTGGCTCTTGTCCTTGCTCAGTCCATGACTTCTGCTCCAGCACTACTTCAGACTTGCAGCTTCAGTTCTTGGCTGATACAAGGCTGCAGCTTTGGCTCTGGTTGATTCTTGGGCAGTGATTTCAGCAGTAGCCTCTGTTTGGGATGCACCTTTGGCTCAGGCTCCATCTTGGGTCACAACTTCAGCTTTGGCTCTTTATTAGGCCATGACTTTGGCTCTGGATGGTTCTCAAGCGGTAATTTCAGCCCTATTCCACATTTGGGCTGTGACTTCTGCTCCAGCCCCAACTTGAACCATGAGCTTGGTGGTGGCTGCATTTGGGCCTCATCTTCAGCTCCTGTCCAATATCAGGCCATGACTTTGGCTCTGGCTCAATGCTGGATCACGACTTCAGCTTTGGTTCCTGCTCAGGAGGCTACTGCGGCTCCCAATCCTATTTAGGTCATGACTTCAGCTCCAGGCCCTTCTTCAGCTGTGACTTTGTCTCTGAACAGTGCTTGGGCTTAAACTTTGGCTCCTGCCCCGATCGGGACGTATCTTTGGCTCCAGTCCTCATGTGGGCATTATTTTGCCTCCAGCCCCACCTCAAGCTCTTAATTTGGCTCCAGCCAGACTCTGCCTCTATTTCTTGCTCAGGCTGCTACTTCAGCTCTGGCATCACCTTGGGAGATGACTTTGGCTTGAACTCCTGCCTGAGTGGGTCACTTGGCTTGGGCCCTTACACAAATCACATCATTAGCCCCATCTTCAACCACTACTGCTCTGGCTCCTTTTCAAGCTGCTACTATGGCTCTGGCTCCATCCCGGGATGTGACTCTGGCTCCATGCCGGGATGCGACTCTGGCTCTAGCCCCATCTCAGGTTGTAACTTTGGCTCCAGGTCCTGCTTAGGCACTGCTTCAGCTTCTGTGCAGGCTATAACTTTGCTTCCAGCTTCTGCTCTGGGAGGCATTCGGTGCCTTCAGGTATGTACCTATACCAGAGGTCGACAATGTGATGCTCTGCAGTGGTGTTAAGTGTGAGGCAGGGAGCAGGCAGAAGTGGGGTAAGTCACCAAAGCAGCAATTTCTCTGCTGCCTGTGTGGTGGCAGGTGCCTTAGTCCTGGTGTCACCAGATTTCTGAAGGTTTTGCAAAGAGGTGGAGAGACCTACTCCACCTAAAGGGCCTAAAAGGACAGGCAAAGGGACAGCCTTTTCCCATGAGGATGCTGAGCTGCCAGGGGAAGGCAGCAGACTCTGCTGGCACTGACTGGATGGTCCTACAAGCAATGGAAGGTGCTCCTGAGCTTCTGCCTGGGCTTTTCACCTCACCAAGGACTTTTGGCACTCTGCTGGAGGGAGCTCAGCGAACTCTGCTGGGCACTCCCTTGCTCAGGTCACTTGTTGGCTGTCTCAATGCAAGCTCTGAGTGCTGCAGCCAACTGCTTGCTTTCCCAAGCCATAACACCTGCTCTTCTGTTCCCTCTGTGCTGCCAAAGGCACCCACTGATGTTGCTCCACCTTGAAGGACACTGCTGCCACATGGGAGTGTGACAACTGGTCTGGCTTGGACACCAGTAAGATGAGACCCTGTGTTGTCTTCAGGCAGCCCCTGCTTGATGCAAATGCCCACCCTGTGAGCAGTCTGGGAGCACTGCTCTCCAAAGGGGGGGTGGATGCTGTCTTCCAGCCACAGGGATCCATCAATAATGAGAACTGCACCCTAGTATTGTGGCAAGAGCTATGGAAATTAAGTTACACAAGGATGAAAGTCAACTTTATCCTATAGTTAAAACTGCAGTGCAGCTGAGTACATGCTGGGCACCCAGTGGACTACCATAATTCATTCCCTGGATGGCCCAGGAACTCCCCAGCTAGTCTCTTCACTAACGAGGCAATGCACTGATTCCAGATGAGGTCAACTTGAGACAATGGCACCAGTACAACCAAGCATTTGACTAACTGTCACAAAAGCTCTCCAGGTCAGATTTTCAAAGTCTTGAAGATTTTCCCTCCTGGTTTGTGTAGATTGATCTACATAAGTCTGTGCTTTGTTAATTGGCATACTGAGGGGAGGATGTGGCTGTCCCACAAGTTCCTGGAGGTTATTCATGCTGCAAAATTGACCAAACAGCACACAGATGAGGCACTTGGCAATAGTCACTATGAGCTGTTCCTGCAGATGCAGAAACAGTCATATAGCACAGTCTACAGCACAGAGGAGATATTCTGTACTTAGCACTGGTAGTGATGGATCATTTAAGTGCTGGAGTGGTCACAGGCCAGCTGGACATGGGGACGGGCAAGAGGATGGGGTAACAAAAGAGTGTGTCTGTGCAATGAACAAGTTCTAACACGCCTGGGGGCTAGAGACCCATCTGAGGACCCCAAGATGCCCCTCTGCAACTCCTGCCATGAGATGGATTCTGTGAGCTGCACCAAGGGGTTTTCATATCCAGCCCCAGACTGAGAGGACGGCCATACAGTATTACTGGGGCAGATTGCTGGGCTTTGCAGGGTACTGCAGGACATGGGCAACACCACCCGCAAAAATGGAAAACCAGAACAAATGCCAATCCAGAACAAATGGCAACATCAGAAAAATGCATGCATGGGGACAGTATTTCTGTTTTAGTGTACTTTTCTTTAAACATCTATTAACTCCAGTCCTACAGTAGTGCTCATTTCAGCAGCATAGGAAGTCACAGAATTATTTTTTAATAATATTTACCAGAAACATGGCACTTTACATCTTCTGGGCACCAAATATACAACGATTATTCCTCACAACATCCCTGTGAGGTAGGCGTTACACTGCAGTTACTATTTGTCATGTGGACAGAGGCAGAGAAGTATGCGATCAATCCTGCACAATTAAGTTAATGAAGTTCATCTCACTTAAACATGGAGAGGCCTCCCGTGACTTGACGAAAAACATGAGTGGTGCAGAGCTGATAAAGTATCAGCTATATTCTTTTACTCTAGTCAATTACAATGCTCAGGGTTCAACTCTGTTGCTTCCCCATATCCCAATGCAAAAACCACCTTTGTAAAACAAGATATACATGCAGAGAGTTGCTACTGAGATCTGTAACAGAAATACGGAAAAAACACACTTTCATTTGGCCTATGTTTGAATAAAACCATGAGAGAAGTCTGCCTGCCCAGTCAAATAGAACAGTTTCAACTTGAGTCCTTTATGGCATCTGAGACAGCATTTCACCTTCAGCTATGAATACATATTTGCTTGACCTAAGAAAATCTAGGGGAAAAAAAGTTTTGTAGACTGATCACTGTCTCAGAAATTATGCTTACTTGAGTTAAATTGTTCTACTGAAGTCTGAGGGACTCCTGAATAGGAACTTTTGGGTTTAACTCTAACTTTGCACTTTAAAAGCCCCTTCATATACCAATTTCCAAAGTAAACTTCTCTCTCAGAATTTTTTATGTTCTGAAAATGAAATAAAACAGTTTTGTAAACTTTAACATAATAAAAAATCCTGGTTTTTAATATACAATTATTGATTAATTTCATTTAATAACTTTCCTTCTACGGTAAATCAACTTTAAGAAACAAAGTATACTTGATAGTATGGCTGCTTTGATTAACTCATCTTCCTATAGCTTTCAGTTGAGATTTCTGAAAAGATACACTGTCCCAGAGAGATCCATAGTCTCAACCTGTAAACTACCACAGCTCAGTTGAAGTCAGTGTAGACATGGTAATTCATTCAGACTGAGTAGCTACTCCATTGATTCCTTTATGTGCAGTATCAGTGACAAAGGTCTGTCTCCAAGTTGAGAGATGATCACGATCGAAGAGGCCTGGGTCCACATACTCTAAACCAAAATATGTTGCCTTTCCCAGTAGAGAAATCTTAATTCTCATTTAATGGAAGATTCAATCTAATGGAATAACAGCTGTGCACTACAACGGAAGAGGAATAAAGTAGTGGCTTTTAGAAGAAACCATCTTCATTTGGCAGGGGGAAGTAAACAGGAAAAAAATAGGAAAGAGGGAAGAGTAACTTAACACTGGTACCAAGGGACACACAAACTTCTAATCCAAGATTCACTTTTCCTTCTGTAAATTGAAATTTTGTCACAGCCTCCCCCAGAGAACTTTGAACTTGGTGAATTATACAAAATTTTTAAATTCACAAAGGAATTGTACTTTCCAGACAAGGGGGGGGAAAAAAAAAGAAAAAAAAAAAAAAGAGCTCTGAAGTGCACTTCATATATCCTGCTTCAGAAAGGGTTCAAGTGCTAAATTTGATGTATCCAAAAATTAAGCATCTCTCCTAGTCTTTAATTTTTTTAAATGAAACTTTATCTTTGGTTTCTTGTATCTTCTCTGTAATTTTATCCTTTGTTTCCTCCATCTTCTCTGTAATTTTATCCTTTGTTTCCTCCATCTTCTCTGTAATTTTATCCTTTGTTTCCTCCATCCTATCTTGTAGATATTCCTTTACTGGTGGTGGTGTGGACATGTAGCCACTCTTACGTAGATATTTAACGGTGATGGATGTTCCTCCCAAAGTCACAGTGTATCTGGCAGGAGTTGCAATCTTAAAGAAACCAAAGAATACACCATCTCAATAAAACAGGACAATATTATCTATCAAAAGATATGTTTTATGTTGAGAATTTATTTTGGCCAGTGACAGATACTAAAAATATATTCCGTTTATAAAGAAAAAAAGCCAATTCACAGTGCATCCCCCAGAAATGCATACCTTTTACTTAAAGTATCCTCTTGACAAAACCAGCACAGGCATTAGACTTCCATTAAAAAAAACTAACCCTCCCTGTGCAGCTTGTGGGACAATCATTAGGCATCTCAGAACACAATTCAGAACTGAGCCATAAAAGCAAAGAGAAAATAATGACAAGAAGACATGCTTTAAATTCTAAACTTCACAGGAATATAAGCATCTTTCAGTCCAAAACTAGGACCTGCACATAAAAAAGAGCTAAAAGAGACCGTAACATGTCAGCTAATCCAAGACACAACAAACCAGGTTTGATATTCCAAGACAGACTAATCCGTTCTTTCAGAATTTCAAAGATAAAGTCTGCACAATCTTCCCTTTGCAACCTATGCCAGTGATTCCACATCTTGAAAGTTTCTTCCAACACTGCCAGAGCTCCCAGCTATAATAAAATCTTTATATTTAACTATGTTTATTTATTGGTCTCTTTTCAGCACCGGTATAATTGGCAATAGTAGTGCTTCCACATTTTGTTGGGGAAAACACCCTGTTCAAATAACAGATAAGCAGCACATCACATTCGAAAACAAAAGAGACAAGTGGCATTCGAAGTGAATAGAGTTCTTTGTTTTTGCATGGTCTGACATGTTTTAAGTTTTCCAAACATGTATTGTGCACACATAAAGCAATAAAAAGAGACCCAAACCTGAATATAGGTAATTGATTCAAATGGACAATGAAAGTACTTGTCAATAATGGAGAACTAAGGTAGGAAGACAAACCAGTGAATTCTCTAGGATAAAAACAACTGTACTTTTATCTGGAAATCATGATGTGCTTAGACTTCACCTCTTTATCCCCGTTAATTATGTCAGGGATACAGAGGAATAAATTAATTGTAATTAAACCTCTGAGGGCAGACAGTAGTTCTGCAGCAAACAAAGAAGTTATTTTAGAAATACAGATAGACTCCTTGAAGGAACACAAAGCCCATACTAACTTGTATGTGACTATTTTTACTACAAAAATGGATGCTCAGTACATGTAACTATCAAAGAAAGAAAACAGCTATTAATATTTTCTGCTGTAAACAAATAAACACAGTTTAGTTCACCAGGCAAGATTTAGAACTTATTTACAAATTATAATTATACTTACTTTATACAATGCATATGCAGTTAGTGCATTTCCACTCTGGGAATTTTTCAGGATGTTTATTATGCTGTCTGGTAAGCCAATCAACTCTAGGAATGGAATAACATTCACTCCTCTATAAAAGAGAGAAAAATTGGCAACCTGAGGTGGAATTTGAAACCTGAACAGTGAATTACAGTACCATTTCCATTCTTTAATTCTGTTATACAAACTTTGTAATTTGATAGCAAAGTATTTTTTCATCTAAGCAATATACTTAAAGGATTTGTATTTCTGTACATATAGACAAATTAATGTTCTTGTCAGCATTCCAAGAGGTGACCCATTGGACTGAGTAGCTCACTTAACTGTGTGCAGTTTATTATGTTTGGAGGTAAGTACATATAATGGTGGTAAGAAAGCTACTCAGGCTCCAGTTGTGAAAATTCAACTTCATGTTCTGTTTTGTCTAGAGACCTAGAAAGATCTGAAAGACAGCATTACCCGTGTTATTTCATAAACCACCACTGTTGTGTACAATGAGCAGTCATTCTGCAAGTTATTTTTCCACTTCAAGAGGGTGCTGCTCCTGTGGCATTACAAACTGAAGCTTTGTTATAATTAGTTTCTAGTTAAATATTTCAGTTGTTTTCATCTCTCAAAATGCCTATTTTAGCAGGTAACTTAAGTGTTTCAAAAAAAGTAATCTTCACTCAATCTGAAATGTCTGGATATAAGCATCAACCTGAATTCATCCAAAGCAAAATATTTTTATAGCTCAAGACCTTTATTCCTCTGACAAGAGCTAAATTTAGAATGACATTTGGATCTATAGCTCCTAGAAAGGGCAATTATGCCAGCTGGTTAGAGTAACTAAAACAAACACTTGTGCAGTAAGGCATTCTGATATCAAAGCCCAATCCTTGCCACCACAAACACTTGTTGTTTCATGCTTTCTATTATTAAATATACAAAACTAGCAATCCAGAGATAAATATTTACTCATATTTAGCAAACCATTTGCAGGTAGATAAAACCTCTTTCATCAGAACTAGCAGCTCGTAGCTGATACAGTAGCTTTTTTCACATAAATGCCATTTTCCAGAATGGTATCTGGCACATGCTATAGCTGAAATAAACTAAAATTAGAATACCTAATTTATCTTTTTTTTTTTTTTTTTAGCCACACAAATATTTAATTTCCAATTAAAAAGCCTGGCCTACAGTAGTAATTTTTTCAGCGGATGGAAAAGTGTCTTTCTTTTCAGGAAAGACAGGAAACATAAATAAAAACAGAAAAGATACAGGCAGCTTGCGAGGAGCACATAGTGAGGTGAACAATATGAAAGTCCAGTGATGAGGGAGGACTGATGAAGGGAGGAGGAAGTGATGAAATACCCCTCAAGTCTAATGGCAAAAAAACCCAACCAAGGTCTATGAAGATCTCACATAGCAATTCCTAATCAGGATTCCAAATCCCTATCTTTACTTAGTGAGAGGTTACTAATAATTTCAATGCTGTTTACATCCATGCATATATTCCTTCAAGTGTTAGCAACGTATCGAGTACACAGCAATAACTGCATGGTAATAGTATGTACGTGACACTACAACGAATCCTTTGACATTAATCTTACGCTTCAGGAGCCTCATTTCTCTATTACATTCAGAGGCACTTCTAAACATGTAGTAATAATTTTTATGGCTTTTCACCTGTGAAAGTCAGTCTCAATTCAACAGCAGTATATGTAACTGAAACAAATACCAACTTACTTGATGGCTGCATAGTAAAAGGATCCAAACCATACAGTGGAAGTCAGAAGATGCACTGGAATCATGACTTTTCCATACTGTTTAAAAGTTTTCTTGAATCTCTGAACGAGACTAATTGATTTGTCTTGTAATGGATCAGGATCTGAAGTACCTGACTCTACAGGGCTCTGCTTGGGTGTATCAGTAGCCGAAGTCAAAGGACTTCTCTCTTCTGGTACTTTGTGAGGAGTGTCTGCTGGCTGTGACGTAAAAGCACTTTTCTTTGAGGCAAAACGTGCTGCGCCTGCATGAAGACATCGTTTAGGAGGGTCCAGTGCCAAAATCACTTTATATCCAACATCAGACAACACTGATTGTCCTCTTAAGGACTGAAAGATACTAGTGCGAGGAAAAACCAAACATGTCCCATGTGCCAGCTGAGATGCAGTATGTAACACAGTCCGCTGCATTTCGATGAAGTGTGGCTGAAGTTTCTATAGAGAGAAAACATGAAAAGATCAAATAAACTGCATTTCAATAATCTGATTTCTATTTGCTCAAACGCCACCTGAAATTCTCAAATTTTAAATTGCTTTCTATTCTTCTACTTTAGAATGTTTTCCTTATCTTGCTTTGCAGAAATTGTTACCTTCTAGATTTAAGCAAATTATTTTAGATCTCACTTCTTTGTGAACTAAAATGAACTAGTTCTGAACTAATTCTTCACTTAACGCACTCTACTCCTCAGAGCTAAAATGCTTGTTCTACTCTCTAAAAACATTTATAGATGTTTAGTGCTATCTTCTGCTTTTATCTGCATAATCTGGTACAGTTACTGAAAAACTACCCTTGAAACTTCACTTCTACTAGCAAGCGATAGTTTGAGTGATATTTTGAGCTTACATAAATGTAGTATGAACTCACTGAAGTGCAATTAATTTTTTTGTTTCAATACACTCTTGGTTTTGGTTTAATTTTTCACGTCCGATACTATTTTGAACTAAAAGTTCATACAGTAAAAACCCAATAACAATAATTATTATTATTAATCAATAACCTTAATAGTAACAAACCTAATCATAACAGCCTGCTAGTAAACATCTATTGGGAAGGGGGGTGGTACTGGCGAATGTAATGTATTAAGAGGAGCAAAACTGGACTGCAATTTCAGAAATATTCACATGCAAAGAACATTTTAAAACTGTAGATAACCCAGTCAACTTTATGATTTTGAATACTTAACAGTTACTCCTGGAAGTTCAAAAGACCCATTGAGAGATTCCCCTGTGTTGTGGTTTTGTGTGGTGGGTTTGTCTGGTAGCAGTGAGGCCACAGTAATGGCTCCTAAAAGTAACTGCTAAAGGTTTCCCTGGACTCCAGCTCTACTGGTAGCAAGGGAGGGGCTGCAGTGATGGTTCCTGTAAATGACTAAGGGTTCACCGCCAAGGTTTTAGTAGCCAGGGGGTAGGGGAAGGAGTACCACCGATCTAGCCCCTGTGAGAAGCGAATGGAAGTTTCCCCAGCTCCAGGCTGGACCCACCCCAGGCCAGGGCTGAGCCAGTCGGTGCCTCTGCAAATCACATATTTAAGAGGGGGCACAGAACACGGGGGCTGGTGCGGCCCCAGGAAGATCAGCCTGGCCATCCAGCTGCCTGCCCATCTTCTCCTGTAAGACGACCTGCCGTAGCCCAAGCCTCTGCCATGGCTTGCCCGAGAGTCAGTTTTCTCGGAAGCCGATGAAAGAACCTACGGTGAAGAGAGAAAGCAGGATCTGAGAGAGACAACAAGGCAGACACGCCAGTCAGTGAAGAGAAACGAGAGGAAGGAGGCGCCCTGGAAACAGAGATCCCCCTGCAGCACGGAGACCAGGAGAAGCTGAAGTAGCTGTGCCCGAAGGAGGCTGCAAATTTTGAGAAAACCCATGCCAGAGCCAAGCAGTCGTAGGAGGACTGTGACCCTGTGTGGAAAGGACCCACGTTGGAACAGTTTGTGAAGGACTCTCCTGTGAGAAGGGACCCCACGCTGGAGCAGAGGAAGACTGTGTGGAACCCTCCCCCAAGGAGGAAGAAGTGGTGGACTGACTGCACCCCCCATTCCCTACCCCCCTGCGCCGTGGGGGTGGGGAGAAGGTACAGAAACCAGGAACAAAGCCTTTGTGCCTGGGAGGAAGGGAGGGGTGGGGGAGAAGTGCCTAAGATGTAGTTCTCTCTCTCATTATCTTGCTTTGCTTTTGATTGTAAATAGTTAATAAATTCAATTTTTTTTTTTATTTTTTTTTGTTTTCCCCAGTCGTGTGGGTTTCTTGCCTGTGACCCTAAGTGGTGCATGAAAACCCTCCCCGTCCTTGGTCCTTGCCTCAGCCCAGGAGGTGTTTAGGTGTTTAAAAAAAGACTGTCTGGTGGCCTTTTAAAACTATGACACCCCAAAGAAGAGAGGAATTTTGTTTGGCATATATAGACATCAAGAAGTCATTTCCCCCTCCCCCCAAAAATGCATGCCTTGAACTAGCAAATGAAATACTAACTCTCTCCTTTCCTTATACAATGACTGCAAGTTACAGAACTATTGTTCCTTCCCTACAAAAAAAGTGCCACTAATTGATGTAACAAATGTCAGTTAAGTCAGTTATATGACAACTTTCGAATCTTTCTGATGCTTTAACATTTTTACTTATCATAAAAAATCTTGATCCAAATTAGAAATAATTTGAGTCTAATTGAAACTCCACTGTTGTCTTCATGTCTGCTTCCCCTTCACCTATAGCCTTAGATATATTTCAATCAGGTGTTTTGATAATGAATTTGTCTAGGCTGCTGAACGTGATCAATACTCCTTTAACATAGGCAGAAGTTTAAAAAAAAAAAAAATGAAGCCATACATACCCTTTATTACTTTCCAGATACGCAACAAGAAAAGTACAATAAGGTTTGTATCTTCAAAAAGTTGCAACTCCTCCAATAGTTCCCCACGTCTCAAATATATGTGTCGAACATATTGATAACTCTGCTAAAGTAGAAAAAAAGGTGTATTTAGAGAAATAGCAACAGCAGCAAACTAATATTATGAAGATTTTTGGTCAGCCTGAAACATTGCTGACCAAACTGAAAAAGTTATTGGTACAAACTCCCCTTTGGATAGTGATACTCTAATGGGAGATTTTTTTTTCAGTGTAACTTAGAGTTCCTCTGCTGTGAATTACTGTTTCCTCCCAAGAGAAAAGAAAAAAAAAAAAACAAACCAACTTCAGAAGCACTTGTTGAAACATTCCTGCCTATATGTTTTCTAGGTATTTTTATGTTATTGTTGTGCTTGAATTGACTGCAATTACTAGAATTACAACATTTGATGTGGGGAAAAGATTGGAGGAATGGTTTCAAACTCCCTGGAACCTCTACCTTGTACGTGAAGCACAGACACCCACTTTTGTTGAACTCACACTAACAGGAGGTATTGCATCAACAGGGAAAAAGGGAACTCTTGTCTCTATGTAAGCAAGCAGTTACTGACTCCTCTTGAGTTATAAATTCAGTGGGAGCCAAGAAGTACTGCTGCTTATAGAGCAGTAAATCAGCAACAAGTACTGGCTCTCAACAGAAGAGTCAGTCTTCTGTGAGAATTCATTGCAAGTAGCAACTGCTTGTGGTATCACTGGTTTTACGAGAAGCAGATATTCTTGCTGAGTTCTTAGATCCAAATGCAATTGCTTCTCAAAACAAAACGTAGTGAAAACACTCAGCAAAACTCACGGGCTAAAATGACTCTGTCATATACCAACTATCTCGCTGATCTATAGAAATTGTAACAACAGACTGGAAGAAGACAACTACATTGCTTCTCTACTGCCTTACACTCCTTTCCTGAGGGATAACACTCTCCACAGAGGACTGTTTTCCCCTCTCACTAATAGTATACAACACTGAGCATCTGCCCTAAGTAGATTTTTACAATATCCAGGCAGCAAGCTCGGCATAGAATACCTATCCCGCCACAGGAATTTGGAAGGTCTTCCATCAGACTTCTGCTGTTCATCTACTTTCAGTGGATAAAAATCTATTTTCTGTTGAAAAAGACTGTTCCAAACAAGCTTTGAAAATTGACACCATATAGCGTGGGGGAAACCACGCTCAGCATTCTGATTTTGGTTCATTAATGTTACTGACAGGACTCTGAATTCCAACAGCCTTAGAAGGAGATCATTCTTCTGTACAGAAGCAACAGAACAAGTATTTCTGAATTTTCCCATTCTATATAGTGTATATATAGTAGCATTTCTCGGAACACCATTTCTAGGTTCTGCTGTCCAGCACCTACTGACAGCACAAAAATAACACTGTACCACACCTCCGATTCATTGCAATGGTTACAGAACATTGGGGTATGAAATGGCTTCTAAGGGGTGCAAATTCTCCTTAATGGGAAGAAGCAATGGATCACTACTATGTGTTCAATACTCATCAGTCAGTAGCTAACAGTAGTGATTGGTAAATGAGCTTCAAGGCCTCTGCTCACAGAGTTAGGTACGCTGTATAAGTCTTAAAAATAGAATGTCACTGACAGCTTTAAAGCATTGGAACTACCAGGGCCACTGACAAGACCTGCCACGCCACACCACCATTTTTTGTTCCTATATCCTCAGATGGACATGGAACTCATTAACTAAAGGGTTTTTCTCCATTATGCAAGACCTGGCTGGTCAAATGGAAGATTCTCTAACCATCTAGGGTAGATCCTGAAAAGGTGTTGAACCTTACAAGCACAGATGATAGTATGGTTGCAGCTAATATTCTGTGAAACAGCTTACTTTTCGCTTCTCCACTTTACAAAAAGCATTTTGCTAGATGCTTGATATATAAGAAAAGGCTTAGATATGATAGAATAAAAGAAAATAAGTTTTTCAAAACAAGGTCGGAATTTTCCTAATGATCCTACCGTGTTTCACAGGTATATGCTTTAACTAAAAGAATAAAGGACAGACTTTTGAAGTGTCAGTAGGTTGGGGATTACATTGCTATTCAGCAGCACTACAAGACTATGAGAGTAAAGTATTATGATGGTTACAGCAGAATTTAGGAAAGGCAAATGAATAAAATATCAGATTCATACAGCATACACTTTGTAAATTGAATAAAAAAATCAATATTGTTAAGGGGTGATAGGTGCAGCTGCTCAATTGTAATATTTTAATTCCTTGGCTCAACATTGGAAACGAATCTTGAATCAGCCAGACAACTCAAAGTGCACAACAACTGTGGCTGGAGGTCCAAAGAAATACAAAACATAATTGCTTCATCCCTCTAAACCATGAGATGAATACAGATAAATTTGTTCTTTAAGATGCAATTAGTGAAAGGAAGTTCTTAGTAGCCTGTACACTGAACAGGTAGCAGGAGAAAGCGTGTCAGCCTATGGATTTGAAACACAATTTTATTCTCCAAGTATAATACTTTTCTTGACAAAATTACTGGAGCTATGTAAGCTATACAATTGCTCCTGTGACCTTAGGTTCTTGAACCCACTCAGATTCTAAGGAAGTCAGGACAGTAAACTAAATGTTATCCACAATTGCACCTACTGACTTTTCAAAAGTTGTTTCTTCATTTTAGCATATTTCTTTTTTCATGCTGTTGCACAAGGCTGCAAAGGCACAGGAAGGGACAGAAGCTAGAAGCTCCAGACGCAAAGGTGGAAAAGAAGCTGGCCTGTGGCATGAGAATTTAGTGGGGGTAGGTGGCTGGGGGCAGAAGAGGTTTTAAGGCATCTTAGATTTCTCCACTAGCTTTCTCTTAAAAATGCCACAAGGAAAAAAATAAATATGGTTATGTCTAAGGACAAATATAGTTTTTCTCTGCTGTGAGAATCCCACGCAGTCAGTGACTGAATAGATGCTAGTAGGACAAACTATGATACAATATACAAACACTTCTGGAATAAGGTCTCTCCTCTTCAGCACTGTCATGTTCTGGCTAACTATTTATCAGTATCTCCAGCTGGGTGTACACTGAGCTGAAGAGAGATCTTAGCTTTTCAGGACATACTCCTGGTTGGGATTCTTGGACATCCATTTAGTTCATGAAGTCACATCTGTCTCATGGCAAGCTATTAACAAGCCCTCTGACATGAAGGGAGTGCTCTAGTGGCCTCTTGAGGAAAAGTACACATCAGCTTCTCATTACAGTGCTAGAGGTTTTGTTTAGCAAACTTTTGTACTTCTTTTATAATTTAGATAAGCTTTGGCATAAACCTGATGTACTTCAGGAGTATTTTGCACTGTTGCATTTGCTCTGCTAAATCTTTGCCTTCCAGTGATTACTAGAATGTAGAGATTAGTAGAGATTGCTTTTGTTCCCAAGAACAACAAAAGTTCAGGATCTTTTAAAGTCACAAAGTTGGTCTACATGATGATTACAAATTCATAGTTTTGGATGTGTGCCAACAGTTTATGCAAAAAAGAAACAGGGGATCATGGAAAAAACCAAAAGTAACAAGACAGACCAACATAGGCTCAGCAAAGGCTGCTGGGGTATCTGCTCTTGGAAAGAGAAACCATGTCAGAGATGCTGTCACATGCAACTTTCAAAAGGATAATTTGTATAATTGTAACAGGGTAAGTGTTTTCAACTTTTTTTGAGCTACAAGAACAGGGGTGGATATAAGATGGCAAAAACTTCAGTGTAAGTTATTTTGCAAAAGAGGTCAGAAAGCATCTGAGGGAATTGCGAGTATTAGCATGTGTAGACTACACTGGTTTATTTTCTCAGTTCTACCAGAAACACTGTGGACACAATATGTAAATATGGACAAATTTAAAGCATTTTTACTTGTTCTATTACTGTTTTAAAAAAGAAAATTAATTACACCACAGGAGGGTTCCAACTGAAAATCCATGAGCTTTTTCCACTCCCAAGGTACCTTTTTATGAAACCAGAGAATTCATTTACATTCTTGCCATTTTTAGTGCAAAATCAAGCAAACTTTGAGGGTTGTGTGTTGTATGTACAGAAGAATTTTGAAAGGACACAAACCAGATTTTCAAAAATCCTTTCCAGTTCACCTTTCAGATTGCATATGTTCAGAGATTTCATCCAAACAGCTCAGTTTAATAAAAAAACCCCAATGTATTTATTACATTTTTACTAAATATAATTTAAAAAACCCACTAAACTTGTTCACAGATTTAAATTGTTCAAGAAATTATTGACACTATTTTTTAAAAAAGCATCTTTCCAAGCTACTAAAGTGAAATAAGAAAAACACAACTGAACAGAAAACACATATGGGTTGCCTAAAAAGCTGGGAACACATTTCAAAATCATTGTAATAATAGTGCAATACATGCAAAGCATCATTGCTTCTCCTAAACTCAATTAAAATATAGCTATAAACTT
>NW_010141257.1:0-6528 GCF_000699245.1 Pterocles gutturalis | reverse complement strand
GGTTCAGCATAGCATGCAGTCACTATCCATTGATGGGGAAAATGGCACCGTATAGGGACTTTTTGTTCTTTGTATTAGTACTTTTAGAATGTATGAACAAGCATTTAGAATTTGTATTTTGACCTTTACTACTTTTGCAGTGTCCCTGACACAATCTGTTACTAATTCCAGAAACTTGGTTATAATTTGAAGTTTGGGCATCACTAGCTGTCTAACCTTGTCTACCATTTAGGGCTGTCTAAAAATGTAAACCACATTTTAGGCTAAAGGAAGTAATGCAAAATAAGTCATGATGAAATTTATTAAAATCTTGGTACAAAATCATCATGCTAAAACAAATGAAAGAGTAAACTCTCGTAGACAAATTACCCTAAAACATTAGCCCTATCCCACGTCCATCATGTCTAATCTCTAGAATATCTTCACTTAGCGAATGCTATGCTACATTCTTTTTTAAATTGATCATATTACCACAGTTCAATACTGATATAACTGGAGACAAGCCAATAACTATTTTACCCTTATTTTACTTAAACTACTGTTGTTCTTGCTAAAACAAACTTAGTGAAGTCAAGAAAGTAGAATAAACTCTCACAGGGTCCTTACACACAGAGCAATCTTCATTGCTACAATCTTCTAATACATAAGCATTAGACACACAAAAAAAGTAGCTTTAGGAAGAAAAGTTCTTCTAGAGATTTATAAAGTCTGAACATTGGATTCAGAAGGCAAATAAAGAAGGAGAACCTAATGCAATGCCTGTGCATTGAGTTTTATATCTAGAATGCTAAACAGGAGGCTTAACAGCTGATCTGCATCTAGTCAACATGACAGTGATACGCGCATTTTGAAGCCTCCTCTATGTCAGAAGGCATTAGATCTTAAGCTTGCATGGAGCTAAGCATTAGATAATAGTGTGAATTTCTCTCTCTAATTCTTCTAAAATAAAGTATCACAATAATTTATAGTGCTTTCTGCTCTTCAGAACTATGTTTTTAATAACTGGTGCTATTCCATCTTTTAACTCCATTTTCCTCATTTGCAGTGCTGAACAGTTACACTGGGTTGTTTCATTCAGAAGTCTCATTCTGCCCTCTACTGAATTTTTACATAAGTACACCTCTTATACTAATACTATGAAAGGTCTCTCTACGATCCCTTCCAACAAGTGTAAATTTGCTGGATCATTTTCTATGTTGGTTCCAGAGCTCCCCAAAATAACAGTAACATGTCAAGGGAAGAGGGGAGCAACCCTGTCTTTTAAAGTGCCGATTTAATTTTTTGTCCATTTGTCACTCTATGGACACATCTGCACTGTAATAGGCATGTTAGAGAAGTTATGCTTTTAGACATTAACTAAGCTTAAAGCTTTTAGCTATGCTAAAAAGGTTAAAAAAGCCTTTTGTTAGTCCAAAGGAGGGACTCTACTTATCAGACCCGTTTTCTACACTTCACTGAAACATAGTTTGAGAATCTCTTAGAATCTCCCTCTTGATTGGTTGAACTTTTAATTGGCAGACTCCTCACCCCTTTCATCTTTCCCAAGCATCTAGAGTTCTGACTCTACGTTTTAACACATGCTGGAAGACATTAGAAACATGACTATTAGTTCTATGTTCAGGATTCAGATATTTCTTTTATGAAGTTCTGCTACCTTTCTTTAGGGCTCAGAGCTGCTGTGCAAGTCTCTTTTCACTAACAGAGCCACAGAGCCATCAATGACAGTCAAGAGGTTGCAGAAGCTTGCTCAAGACTTCCTGCTATTCATAATCTGGATTCTATCAGCCAAGCTCATTTTGTAATTCATAATCCTTCTGGTCACTCAGGACTTCACTGACATATAAAATTTAGATTATAATATTTAATTTAGACAGCTCTTGGAGTTATAATAAAATATTTATTCCTGAAAGGTCTAATGAAACAACTGGAGCAGATACTGTGACTCTCACTAAAACAAATGGTCCTAACCCAAATACAGTTCATCCTTTTTGACCAGACCATAGAATAAGAGCTTAGGTATTCAAATACTTTCTCTCGACTAATTATAGAAGGCATTGATTAGGAATACACTTAAACTGAGATCCTAGCATCAGCATTGTGATGACCAAAACTGTTTCTTTTCTAGCCTCAGTAAGTGCCATTTTTGCCACCATTGCAGGTCTTGCATCATTGTTCTGTGGCTCTTCCCTCCATAACCCAAGGGTAATAAACAGTACTGGCTGTAACAATATTTAAAATGCAAGTGATATTATGTAACAACTTCACAAAACAGTTAAAACAAGCACCCCCACCAAGTAGTAAGTCTTTTATCCCTGAAATTCACCCAAAGTGCTCCTAAGACTTTCAAAAAGCATGGTCAAGAAAATACTCTGATGCCTTACAATTAGAAACAAAGTAGGAGTAAATGTAAAGCAGTCTCAAACCGAAAAAAGGAAACCAGCTTCAATGAGAACAGAATTCAGAGTTGAAGCATTAGGTTCAAGATTTTTTTCTCTTATTCTCTCACCACATTTATTTCACATTTTCAAACACTGAAAAGCTGTCATTTTTTCCCAGCAAAAAATATAGAACATCATCTTTCAGCAGAATTACTATTGGCAGACATTCACTTCCAGTATAAATTTTTTCTAAATATTCAAAGGAAGTGTTGAATTTTCTGTTGTGAATTCAAAACTTGTCCATATGGAGAAAATGTGTAGTATCAATCAGAATATCTTGAAAAATTATGTGTGAAGAGGCTGATCATAACATTTACAGAACACACACATGCTCAAAACAACACACTTCATCCAATTTTTAGTAAATGCTGTTCCCTCACATCTCTACAAATGAATGCAAACTGTTCTTCTGAAAGTAGTATTGTTTTTATTAACGTCTTGATACCCAAGTGGATAAACTTTCTTGCCCACTATTCAATTTAACACCCTACACAGCATCTTTTGGTTAGAGGACACTATTGCAAATGTTGCCAGCCGTGCAAACAACAAAACAACATAACTGCAAGTGTCCAAAAAGTAACAGACTCACAGAGCTGTGTCTTTACACCAGAAGGAACTCTGATGGGACTTCAGTATTAGGACTCTAATAATGCTCTCGTTCACAGTCTGAAGTAGCAGATTTACTACACTGCTGTATTCAGATTGAGAAAGGAATCCCATGACTGCAGCACTGCAAAGTTTGAAAGTGCACTTGCATTCTATGAGATGTGATCAACAGAGCTCAATGCCTGTGTTTTCAGCACAGAAACATCTCACTGTCAGAAGGGGCCATCCTATGGCCTGAGACAGCAGGAAGCAAAAGATGCCATCTAATCTTAACATCAGCAAAATCAGCTTTTAAATCCACAAAATATTAAGAGCAAATAGTTAACTGACTGGTGCACATTGGGTTAAGCACTACCATTACATCTAAAAGATAAGTGCCTTCGTGTTCTACTCAACTCTTCCACCAGCCACTTTTGGAAGAGACCTACAGAACTGCTGTAAAGCCACTCACATACTTTTACTTGGAACCAACACAATCTATCCATTTGAAAAAAAAAATACTGCTGCATTTTATAATTTGTTCATGAATACCTGACTGTATTAACCCTGATTCCCTTCCCTCATCCCACTCTGCAAGGGCAGACTACACAAGTTCTAGAGAGATGCAGGGGATCACGTGCTACAATGCTCTACAAAGCCACAATCACAGCCATGCAACTTCTTCCTTTGTTTATACAAGAACTGTTACACATGGTCAAGGCGAGTTTTTGGACAAGATCAAAGAGTAGAGCCATGGAATTAAAATTTATAGCCCAGCTAAGTGGACCTTTCATTTTCTGATGTGGACACAGAGTAAGATGTAGTTTTACCATTCAGATATATCTGTTTAGAAGGAGCAGTGTCACGTCTAAAAACATGGCGAAATTTTTCATTTTTTGTTGAATCATACAATGGGTAGCCAGTTTGAAGATCATGTGGGAAAAGCTGAGTAAGAAAGGATTGGAGCTGTTCAGAGGAAACACAAAGTTCATGAGAACACAGCTCATTACTATTTGTGCTGCAGAAGTCTAGACACCAACCAGGGTAAAACCCTACTGTATAATGTCAGTGCCTTAAAGCAGAAATTACTTCTGTCCTTACTGGATTGCTTACTAAGACAGACAAAAGGTGGGAGAACTGACATAACTAGGCACACCGATCTGGCCTATTAACACCTGGTTAACACAAAATTTTCCTGACAGTTTGAAGTGATACTTTTTTGACTTAATATGAACAATGTTGGACATCACACA
Organism: Pterocles gutturalis; assembly: GCF_000699245.1. Lineage (NCBI taxonomy): Eukaryota > Metazoa > Chordata > Aves > Pterocliformes > Pteroclidae > Pterocles > Pterocles gutturalis. The sequence continues at coordinate 2,252 of NW_010141257.1, read as the reverse complement.
CCTGTACTGGTACCTTCAAGACCAACTGAATTTAGGTAGGTATCATCACAATACATCATAAGGATTTTTAACCGAATAATAACTTTCTACTCTTACTGTAATTTTATTATAATGACATAGACATGAAGAATAATCTGGTTTTTAGAGGTATCATGATCCAAGACTCAAAAATCAAGAAAAAGTCCTGTAACTTGAGTAGTATTTTGTTGTTGTTATTGCCATACCGCACAATCCATTTGTCTCAGGTTTAAGGATCTACTAGATATACTTTATAGTCACCAAGAATCCTTGACCCTGAGGTTGATTCTTGAGCCCAAGTGATGGAAATGGCCAGTTACCTATCAGAATATCAAGGTAAAATCCTTATGATCTATTGTGATGATACCTTACTGTCCAGAAAGACTTCAATCATGCTTTGGGCTCAGTTCTTCTAGTGGTTCTCTTCCATTTTTAATACTGAAATATTGCTGTTTGATGTTGAATTTGCTTCAGCTTCTAACTTCTGAAGTAAGTTCAGCTTCAACTATCTGGGTTCACAGTGTATCAACACCAACAAGAACTACACTGGATCTTCTTCCCAATCTGCAAAACTAAGTGATTGCAAGGAATGTTATGGATTCAACTAGCAGTTTTGCCTTTTAAAAATCAGTGCTCTTTCTGCTCTTGTCATTGAATTTGTTGCAGTGTCCAACACCTGGCATTATCCTCAAGACCCGTCAGAACTCCCTACACATCCAGAAATGTTTCAGGACACAAAGTGAGGGCTGTTATCTGAGATAAGGAGACATCAAAAACTCCCTGTCCTGCAAAAACAAACTTCAGTTTCTTAGTGATGCCTATTAGCACGCAGAGCTAGGTCAGTTTATCTGGAAAAAAAATAATCTACAGCAGGAGAATTACACAGACTAAACCAAAACCAGATCAAACCTTCTCTTATCAGCTGCTACAGTCTGTGAAGTAGATCTGTAGACAGTCATGCTAGACAAATCTTTAGCTTCTTACATTCCTTACATACTCTTTAAAAGTTTGAATTTGCCTACTCGGTTTTTGCCATGCGCAAGCCACCCAATATTCACCCACCAAAATAATAAAATTTTTTTTTTTTCCTCCCTGATGCCTGATGGAAGTGCTTCTCAAGCAGCAAGGGCAATTCAATAATGCTACCACTGTGGCCAGTCATACCCCTTTTACCTCAAACAGCCCTTGAATAGAAAAGGAGATAAACACCTGCTGTCAAGTCCATAGGAGGAGATGGATGGTGGGGACACATTATCCTCTGTGCATGCATATCCCACACAGAAGCAGCTGCAAGTCATATAAGCTAGTGGCACAGGCAGCAAGACACATTCCAAATGAGGAACCTGTCCCCTATCTCTGTAAAATAGCAAAATTTTGTCAAAACATTTTATGTTTCTACTTGTAACATCAATAACACCTTGGGGGTTAGGTAAACCGAGGAACACTCTCAGTTTCAGAATTAATTTTGGCAAGGAATTCTATGATACTTCACATAATATGGCCCAAATTAATGTTTTCTCTTTTGGGCCAGCTTGTAGGAGGCATTTCAGAAATGGACATACATGAGGCTGAACACGTAGTCTGTAATACCTGACATAAACCCATGCTTGACATAACAACCATAACAAAAATTCTCATGACTTCTCAGTCTGACTCCCTGGATAATTCCCACAGTTAATTAACTGAAGCAGATTACTAACAAGAACCATAACTCTAAGCAACTTTGCTGAGAGGGTTGTGTCTCACTCAGCCAGCCACCGCCTCCTATGGGTTCAGAGGCCTCCAACCCTAGTCCATACAAAACGGAAGAGAAAAAAGTGCTGAAAGCTCAAGATAAGCAAGAAAACATAATTTTACCAGCGAACAAGTAAGAGGAGCAAAAATCTGATTTCTCAGGTTTGAACGTCTCCTACCGAGGGAAGGGAGCCCTTTGCTCCTGTTTATCACGTGCCACAAGCGAGTCATCAAAAACAGTGCAAAATATTTATTAGACAATATTTGTAAAGCCACTGTATGTAGTCTGAAGAAGTCAACACAGGCGCAGAATCAGCTATCTCGAGAAAGAAACTCCCTAAGGAGCATAACCCAACTACGGCTCTTCACCGGCACGAGTGTCAGAGGTTCACGACCGACATTTTGCACACCAGATAAAACGGCCGCGGAGTTTGCAAAAGAGAAAGTAGCCGGGAAGAAGGCACGGAGCTCCGAGCAGGGACCCGTCCCCCCGCCCCGGC
>NW_010141256.1:289-3347 GCF_000699245.1 Pterocles gutturalis | reverse complement strand
CCCGGGTCATTCTATGATTCTATGATATTTTCACTTCTCTGGACTGTGACTAAGAACCATGTGCTTTAGCTGAAAACAGATTTTCATATGGGTTTAAGCTGGTTTATTCAGACTTCGGTATGTGTGAAAAGTGCCAGGAATGGGATCCCACAAACTCTCCTCCCGTGCTTTCACTCGCATTGGCATGCTGTTTCTCGCCATGGCTGATTTTGGTTTAGACTGCCATCTCCAGTTCATCCCTGATATTGTTTAATGCACATCTGATATATTTAATACATACACTATATGCATATGTATTTATGTGTATATAGATACACATGTAGATATGTGCATGCAGACATAGGTGCATACATTGTTGTTTAATATGTATGTAGCTTAAAAGCTGTTAGGCATAACACCACTTAGCTGGATTCAGTTACTGACCAGGCATCAGCTGAAGGTCAGGGGGTGCCTGGCTCTTTTGAACCATGCTGACAAAGTTTCCCAGAGCTCGCAGATGTCTGGAGCTAATGTGGGTCTTGTTCGTGCCCTTTCTGAATGTCCTCAACAAATGTGCCTGGCCATCTCTCGGCTGCCAACAAACATGATGCAATCTTATTTTATAGCTGAGCTCCAAAACGATTGTACATTATGGGGCTGGAAAAAGTAATTGATTTCTGAAATGTTCAGACAGAAGATATTTTTAGGTTTATTTTCTTTAAAAACAGAAGCTTTAAAACCCCAGTGCTTTGGATCAGGACCCATAAAAAATCGGGAGGGCAGAATTTTCAAACTAGACTTTTGCTCCATAGTGGTTCCATCTTTTCTTCCAGACTTGCCAGGACCCAAGTTCAAGAGTGGTTCTTTCTTCTGGAAAAAGCTGATAACTTCACTGTACTTCATGTTTAGTAACTGTCATCGCCTCTACTTCCTGATTTCATTTAGCAAAGTCATCAACAGTCGTATGAGAAAGTAGGAACCCCGAACTCGGCTTATGGCAAACAAATTAGTCGTGTTTACACTTATAAGGGATTTTGAGATAGCGACTGGGGTACCTGAGGAGTTGTGTGAGAAAACACTTAAATGAGTGAGATAATTCAGTGGAAAATCTTAGCAGAAAGGTAAAAGACTCTTTTCGAAGTTATTTTTGTCCAATGAGCACTTCAGCTGTGTTCTGTCATGCACTGACTTAGCAAATGAGTGCCTGGAGCCAGATGACACTTAATAAAATTGGGTCTCTTCATGGTACTGAACAGTTTACTTGTTTGACTTGTGAAATGAATGTTTTAAGGCTTTGTATTAATATTTGGCACTCCTTTCAAACAGAATCTAAAATGGAGAGATTAAACAGAGCCTGAACTGTGAACTTGTCTTGAATGTCAGCTTACGTGCTTCTTTCATAAGGACAACAGACATGTAATTTGTCATATGAGTGCACTAAGCTAGTCATGAGTCAAGATATCCTAACGAGTAATTGCTCTTCACCTCATGCAAACATTTGGGTTTGGACACATGCTATTTCTTCCTTTATTATTATTAATATTAATATTATTGTCATCATCATCTTCATCATCATTATTAAACTTTTGTGTGTAGCACCCAATGGGAAATCCATTGGACTGTGCTCCTGGGAGCATGAAGAGCTGGACTCTGTTGGCAGCTTGGTTTTTAAAGACTTTATGCTCACAGTAAAAACACTGGAGATCCAGGAGTGAGATGCATAAAATTACTGCAAAATATTAGTAACTGCTGTAATTCCAAGGGAAGAAGAAAGAGTGGTGCATAGAGGAAGAAAGGCATAAAATTAATAACTGTGCTTTAAGTGGGGACAGTTCACAGTGTTTTGATCTTCTAGTAATACAGGGGATATAAAGAAAGCATAGCTGAAGAAACCAACACAGTCCACTCCAGCCTTTCAATAAAAGACAAATGAAAAGTTGTTTACAAAAATAAATTTTTTAAAAGCCCCATAAAACACATCTGTCTTTCCTACATAAAAAGAACTGATCAGAGATAGTTTTATAATATAAGCAATAATATTCTGAAAATTAAAATATGTAGAGGAAAATTTATAAAAGTGAAAAAATTGCCTAGTGTTTTGGGTTTTTTGCTAATACATAAGAGAAAGTGAGAGGAATATTTTGATTTATAAAGAACTGCACAATGGAATAATGTTGACTTTTTTCTGATGTGACTTATGTCTTAAGTATTTCTCGCCTTTAAGAAAGGGGAAGCTGAAATATTTGAAATGTGGCTTTCCTTGGTATGTAATTAAACTATAAATGACCTTTTTGCAGTTAAAGGCCATCTGTTTATTCTAATTTTAAAAGTTTTGTGATGTATTAGTGGGAAAAACTTCTGTCATTCTTGCACCACTATTCCAATATAGGGACTGTGGTCCCTTCATCAGCAGATCCTGCCATCTTTGATTGCACAAGACACCATCAGCTTCAAGTTTCCACATCCAGCTTCAAGTCCCATAGCATAGACTGGAAGAAAAAGTGAATCTTCATGCTTTGGTACTATATGAGAAGGTATCAATTTGTATAACTACAGACTTTTTTTGGTTTAATATCTTTAGATATTGTAAACATTCTGGAAACATTACTATGTTTTTCTCCATTATGACTTTTTCGTTGTCAGGCTACAAAATCCCAGGACAGAACGGGTATTACCAGTTAGAAAAATTCTCAAGGATTTTTTGTTCCTTTGGTACTGCTTAAGAACTACCACCAGTTTCTTAAAATGTTGGAAAGTATTATCCCATTCCATACAGATTGTGGAAACACAGGAGAGAGATCCAGACAAATTGCGGTGGTCTACAGCACATGTTTACTGAAATGTTTGTAACCCGTGTAACAACAAAAAAAAGTAGGGGTCGGTTGTGTTAACTGGCCTCTGAATTTTTGCCACATTCTGTTGACAAGTCTTGTTTATGAAGAAATACCTCATCGAGAAAGTCACAGAAGAAGAAAAAATGCATTTCACAAAAGAACAGTTCTGTGACTTGATGATTATGCATTATCGACACTGTTTCACTGAGAGACATTTATTTCTCGTGTCTTTGGGGTGGGGGGGC
>NW_010141256.1:0-276 GCF_000699245.1 Pterocles gutturalis | reverse complement strand
TAGTTTTACAGCTCAGGACTCTGCTGGCCATTGTCCACGCAAATACACACAAGCAAAATTGGAGTTTTGTGCCTCTAGCAAGACGCTTAGGCAAGTAAACTGCAAAAAAAAAAAAAAAAAATCCCACATGAGCCCTTTTTAGGTTTAAAAGTCCTGTTGAATGGTGAAAATACCACCTAAAACTCTTGTTCAAATCGTAAAGAGGTGAAAAAAGTTGGTTTGCACGGCCTTTTCCTTTTTTATTTTTCCTTTCTTTTTTCTTTTTTATTTTCTTTT
>NW_010141255.1:18177-20208 GCF_000699245.1 Pterocles gutturalis | reverse complement strand
GCGCCAGCACCATGCAGCCGTCACTGTCCCGCTCGGCACCGCAGGGCAGACCCCGCCAGGGCCGTGGGCACCGCTCTGGTCCCTCCCCTGCCCGCCTCATTGCTTACCCGCCGCATGTGCATGTGCTGCTCCCCCGGCCCCCGGCACACCCGAGCCCAGAGGTGGGCAAACCACGATGCGCTTGGCCACGGCTCAGCACGCGGGTCCACAGGGGAGTTTGTTCATTAGGTGTGCTGAGTCTTCAGGATCTGCAAAAATTGGTGAGGTTTTTCATGGGGCTCTTTTGGGTCTCTGGGCTGTTGCTGAGGAGAAATATCAGGGGAGGTATTTTAGGGGACTCCTTTCGAACCTCAGGAGAGGTTTGAGTTTGAAGCAGAATCCAGGGTTCTTGCTCTTGCTGGTTTTTGCTCTGAGCTGGTTTGCCCACCTCTGCGGCAGAACGAGGGGAGCCACCCCAGTGCCTGTACCATCACAAAGCGATGCTCTAACGCTTAAACCCCACCTTGCACCGAGTGCTTGGGGCTGTCCTCTCTGCACAGCAGGCCAGACCCTGCCACAGGGTGCTGCTCCATGGTGATCCAGACCTGGATCCGTGCTGGACATCTCTGACCAGCCCTTGCCCTCCTGCCCTTTGGCAAAGCCCACTTGGAAGGCGCTCTGTTGGAAGTGCTGGTCTCCTGCCCTGGCTGGGACAGAGGCTGGGGTCCCTTTGTGCCTGGCACGAGAGCAGCAGAGGAGGCTGCTGGCAGTTCTGACAGGGCCTGATCCCTTGCTGATCCCAAGGGAGAGCCCACCTCTTCCTCCACGTGTCTCAGCTTGTCCTCAGCAGGCCGTGCTGGAGGTGCCGGAGGGGCATGCCGTGCCCTTCATGGAGGGCACCTGCCACGCACGGTTGGCCACGTGCTGCCTTTTTGCTGCTGCTTGAAACGGTCTGAGTGAGAACTGCAGACTGGGGTGCGCTGTCATGCTCTCCGTTTGTCTCGAGACCCTAAATTCAAGCCCACTGTGAAGCAAACCCTCCCAGTGCCCCTGCTCATCTCTTCTGCCTTGGCTGAGGCTTTAATCACAGTTATCTTCCTCTCTCCTTCCCCAAGTTTTTAGACAAGCCAGAAGATGTCTTGCTGAAGCATCAGGCCAGCATCAATGAGCTGAAACGGACCCTGAAGGAGCCCAACAGCAAGCTGGTTCACAGGGACCGGGACAGGAGGCTGCCTTCTTCACCAGCCTCCTCCTCACCCAAGCATGAGGATGAAACACCAAAGGGAACCCCAGAAAAGGCCAGCGAGGTTTGTTCTGCTCTTATGGAGGGGATCTTCACGGGGAGTGTTCCTCAGCTGCTGGGCTCTGGGGCTCTGCCCCCCATGCTGCCCCGGGGCAGTCTGGTGGGAGCTCCACGGTGGGACATGGGCTGGAGGGAGGGGGCCGTTGGCCAGGCCCTTGTCTCTCTGTTTTGTGACAAGCTAACCGTTTCACGCTGCAGGCAGAGATCTCTTGTGCCCAGGCGCTGCATGGGGTTGAACTTCTCATCCATCTCCAGAGGGCCGTGTTTGGGGTACCCGAGAGCTGGGCTGTGGCTTTGTTGGCCCATGAGGTGGGGCTTTGCTCACCCCTTGTCCCAGCGAGGCTCCTGCGTGGCAGCACCCGCTGCAGCTCACGAGGAGCGTCCTCAGCAGAGCAGGACCAGGTGCCTGCACAGAGGTGCCCGATGTGCTCTCACCGCACCCTGGGCTGTGGGAGCTGGCAGAGGGGTGAGCGGTGCCGTGCTGGCACCCTGCACACGCGTCCTCCCCTCCTGGGGTTCTGCCTGCTGGCTTTGCCGTGGGACCCTGAGTGTGAAAGGAAGGCACGTGGGGAGCTGGAACTGGGGGTGCCAGGATGTGCAGAGCCCCCGGGGCTGCGTGACAGTACAGATGTGGCACAGCTGGATGCTCTGTGTTGCTGGGTTCCTGGCTGGCTCGGTACAGGCAGCGTGTGGCACGGATGTCCCCTCTGCCAGCCTGGATGCCCTCTCCCTGCCAGGGCCCCTCCCTG
>NW_010141255.1:14265-18105 GCF_000699245.1 Pterocles gutturalis | reverse complement strand
CAGGCAGGGTGGACGCCGTGCGCGGGGCCGCTTTGCCCTGCCTCCCTCCCGGGACGGGCTTGCAGAGCAGGCGAGGGCATGGGGCTGGGCTGCGAGGAGGGTGCTGGGCACTGCGGGGCGGCTGGGCCAGGGGCTCTCTGCAGGGGATTCGTCATGCGCACATGTGCCTGCTTGTCCCCAGCACTGGCCGGAGAGCCAGGGCTGCAGGGTGACGTGGGCAGAAGTGAGCTTGCAGCCCCTCATCAAAGCACCGAACTGGGAAGAGGAAGAGGGACGTCACCCCACATCTCTTTTACATAGAAAGTGCCGAGATGTAAACGGAGCATCTAGAGCTGGCATAGCTGTGACGTCTTTTCATCCATCCATCCATGCATGCATCCACCCACCCATCCATCCATCCACGCATTCAGCCACCCTCCCACCCACCATTTTTTCCTTCATCCCTTCTCATGTGCTCTCTCTCTCTCTCTCTCTGTCTCTGTCTCTCTCTCTCTCCCTGTGGGTGCTGGGGTTTCCGTGCTGGCACAGACGATGGAAGAGGACACCCTAGACGATTTTGCATCTGAGCATGGAGCTTCTCTAAGCATGGAGTCTTTCACGCAGAAAAGCCTTGTCTCCTCTCCTGAGGTTGTCACCATCCTCCTCCTCTCCCCACCCCTTGCTCTCAGTGTCCTGCCCCATGGAGCTCTCTGCCCTGCCCGGGCGGCCCCTGCCCTCTGAGCAGAGCTTGAGCCGTTTGCTGGCCCCCCTGGGTGGGTCCCCTCTCCAGCGATGGGCAGGGTCCCTCGCCAGGACAGGGCTGGTGGTGAAATCTGCTCTCCTACTCTTTTTTCTGGGCGGTGAGGCAGGGTCCTGGGAGAGCTCTTCTTGCGGAGCCTTGCTGTGCACCCCCAGGGCTGGTGTGTGGCCGGTGCCAGGGGTCCCGAGGCGGTGCTGACCCTGCAGCAATCCCTTGTGCTTTCCTTTCCCTTTGGCTGCTGTTACAGTTCTCCGGGCCCAGGCACTCTGAAATAGGGCATCTCTGGAGGCATCAGAAACGCTGGACTTATGCCTGTGCATAAGGGTCCTGCTGCCCGTGATGTCCACGCACAGTGCCCACGGGTGACGAACGTGGGCTCTCGGCACTGCGTTGGGTGCAGGGTTTATCTCATGAGATAGTGGTAATTTCCCAGGACAGCCAAGAGAAGATATGCTGAGCAGTAAGAAGGTGTCTTGGAGCCTTGGTTCTGGTGTGGCTGGACCCATCCGTGCCGCTGGGTGGTGACCAGTGGTCCGGGGCTGCCTGTCCTGCCTGGGTGCGCCCAGGGAAGACAGCGGAGCAAGAGCAGCGTCGGGCGGAGGAGGCAGGGGCAGGGGCAAGGCTGGTGGCACTCTTGCTCCCCGTCGTCTCCCTTAGTGCAGAAGTTGCCAGCGTGGGCAGGCTGTGCCCTGCCAGAACAGCTGGAGTCTGAACCCAGGCTGGCTGGAGCACGTGTCCCCAGGAGGCATTAGAGGTGTGAGTGAGGGCTTGGGCACAGCCTCGAGCTTCAGCAAGGATTCAGGGACCTTCCGTGAGGCTTGGGCTCTGCAGCAGCACCTCCTGGTCCACACTGGGACCCTCTCCATGCCAGCGTTTAGGAGCTGATGGACAGAAACAGCAGAAGTGAGGTGCACACACACATCTCTTGGTTCAGAGAATCTTCCCCTCCACCCTCTGGAGCCCCTCGGGGTGCCAGGACTGTGCTGGGGTGCAGGTGCTGCGGTCGCCTCACCGGTGATTTCTCTCTAGGCGTTGATGGGTGAGAGTCAGCAGTTGATATGTGGGAACTTGTCCTCTCCTGGCCTGTGGTCACCATGAGGAATTTGTGGCCCCAAGAGGGTGATGACATGAGGACAGCACATCTGCAGAGCTTGGAGCTCTCATCACGCTCAGCCGGAAAGTCCCTCCGTGCCCATGGGCTTCAGACCCGCTGAGGTTGGGTTATTGTCACCTCCAGCTACAAGGGTCTGCACCCGCCCCTCCATCCCTTACTCCTGGAGGACCAGAATGCTGGGTTGGGAGGTGCCAGGGGTATCTTCAGCTTTGGGTGACAAAGCAACCCAGTATGTTTTCTCAGCTTCTCAGATGTATTTACTCATGCTCCCGTCCTTGTCGTGAGGCTCGTGCTTTTCTCTCGGGCGAGCTGGGTCTCTGTGAGGAGCAAAGAAAGATGGCAGGGACGTAGAAGGATGCCAAAGGGAGAAGCCTTCTGCCTCCCCTGGGCTCTGGGGGTATCTTCAGCTTTGGGTGACAAAGCAACCCAGTATGTTTTCTCAGCTTCTCAGATGTATTTACTCATGCTCCCGTCCTTGTCGTGAGGCTCGTGCTTTTCTCTCGGGCGAGCTGGGTCTCTGTGAGGAGCAAAGAAAGATGGCAGGGACGTAGAAGGATGCCAAAGGGAGAAGCCTTCTGCCTCCCCTGGGCTCTGCCGAGGTTGTGGGCATTGTTGGCAGGAGCAGAAGGCTGACTCTGCTCCACGTTGTGGTTTCTTTCCTTTCTACCAGCTTGCTCTCTCTTGTAATGTGTAGACCACAGTGAGAATGGCCTTTCCAAATGCTCCTCTTCCTAGAGCAGATGCACTGGGGGGGAGAAGAGTGAAAGTAAATTATCCCTTGGGAAGTCAAGGTTGCTCTATGGACAGACCCTTCCCAACATCATCACTGCTTAGACTCAGCTCCTGCCTTGGCACACACTCTGTCCTGCCAGCCTACTGTCCTCCAAAGCTCCAGTTCTCTTCTTTCCTGGAGGACGTAGCCAAGTATCCAGATACTTGCTCTGAACATCCCCAAGCTCTGTCTCGAGCTCTGGAGACACAGGGGCTGCCATGAGCTGTGGAACCAGAGCTGTGGCCAGAGCTGGCCTTGAGCCCGCGGGAGCAGAGTTCAGATCACACCACAGTAGTTGGCTCTTCCCTTGGAGTGGGCTGTGCTCATCCCAACAAAGTTGGAGGAGAAGGAAGATGGTTTGGAAATAAATCTGGAGCTTTTGGGTTTTCCTTACTGGTTAAGAAGTGCTGCCATGGATGAACACATTGTTCCAGGCTTCACAAGACTCATCTTAAGGCTTCTTGGTCTATAACGTATATCTCAAGCCTTAACTCAGAGAAGGAGCCTGAAGAAACTCATCGTCTTTGTCCAGGGAAGGTCTCCTCCGGGTTTGCAGCCAGAGAAGGGGGACGAGAGGGCTTCACTAAAGAGATTTGTCCATGTGCTCACAACCTGTCCATCCTTGCCTTGGCTGCAGGAAGGGTTCATCAATGAGACCACAGTGCAGGAACCAAGGAGAAGCTCCTGTACTTGGGAAAGTGAGCAGTCTTCTGGTTGAATCGCCCATGAGTATCTCTACTGAACAGGAAGACTGGTGTTGAGGGTACACCAGAGACCCGCCTGGCCTTCCCGGCAGGCCCAGCACAGCTGCCAAGTTAGTTGCTTTCATGGGTCAAACCCAACCATGAAAGACCTGGGTGCAACCTGGTGCTCCTGGCAGTCACCAGCTGCCTCTTGCCATTTCCACAGACTGGGAAGAAATAAAACCTGCATTGGAGGCAGGCATGGAGGAAGGGACCTGGAGAGCAGATGGTGCTTGGGAGCATAAAGGGATGTCGGAGAGGCGTGTGTGAGTGATGCTCTAGGGAGCTGGCATGGGACAGGTCTCCTGGAGACCCAGCTCCTCCAGCGCGGGTGCGCAGGGCTGCCTGGCTGCGGCAGGGTCCAGGTACCACGGCAGGTCACTGGCAAGGATCCGTCTTCCGTCTGTGGAGGAGGGTGCCCTCACTGCCACGCCTGCAGCACGTGTGCCATCGGTGTGCGTGTGCCATCCCA
>NW_010141255.1:12257-14222 GCF_000699245.1 Pterocles gutturalis | reverse complement strand
CGGTGTTCTCATGGGGGGCCAGCGGTGGGTCGGACCCGCACGCAGCCCCTGGGGAGCCTCTCAACCCCCCGGCACAGCTCTGATGGCACTCGTGGGGATTTTCAGGGGCAGCCACGCTCTGGCCAGAGCCCCGGGGCAGGGGAAGGGCGTGAGGTCTGCTGCGTGTCAGGGTGCTGCCGGGGCACTGTGCCCAGGGAGATTTGCTCTCTTCTGCATCTGGTAAAGAAGGCAGGAGCTGGGAGGTGGCATTTTTGTGCCAGGGGCTTTCACCAGTTTCTGGTTGCCCTCCTTGTGGAAGCCCTTCCACTAGTGATTGGTTTTCCTCCTTTCACTCTCTCCTCTAATCTTATTTCCTTTTTCCTTCCCTCTCTCTGCTTCCCTCTGTCCCCACCCATTTTCCCCATTCAGTATCAATTACTGGGTTTCCATTTTGGGTGCAGCTACTCCAAACATTCACCTTGTCCCCACTGTGTGGGGCATGGCTCACGTTTTCACGGATTATTTTTCCAACTTTGAGCAGGGAGCAGGCAGACAGCCCCTGGCTCCCTGGGGTGGAGAGCATCCTGGTGCCTCAGCAGGTCAGTCCTGCCCAGCCTGCAGAAGTGACGCTGTGTCTGCCCGGAGGCTGGTGCCCAGGCAGCCCGTGTCGGGGCAGAGCCAGCCCCACAGGGAGCTCCGCAGAACCATGCCCATGGCATTGCCCTTTGCGCGTGTGCTGCCTACAGGAGGATGACTGGGGAGGCTGCTGGGCTCCCCCGGCAGCGCAAATGTGTTCCTGCTGCTGTCTTTTCATGGGTTATTTTCTCCATTGTGTTCCAGAAGTGGTTGTGTTTTAGCAGTGCTTTGTTCTTGGCACTTGTGGAGTCTTTAGCTGTCTTGCAGGACAAATGTGAATGCACAGAGTGAACATAGTGACAGCAATCGAGCATCCTCCCCTGCGCAGCAGTGCGGTTACGTTGGTGTATCACATACCCGCTGCGTCCTTGCTGCAGGATCCCCACAGCCTTTGCTTGGTCCTTGCTGCAGTACCCGTAGCTGTCTCAGCTGCCAAACCCCTAGTCTTCTTTCCATTTCACAGGTAGCCTTTTACAGGTTACATTTTCTGAACTGCTTGGTTTCAGCATTGCTGGAAACCTCTGCTAAATAGTTGCTTCTGATGGGATTTCCCTGGAGAGCTGGAAAGGAAGGATGGACTTTGGAGGGAATCTGAGCTGCAGCATTTGGTAGGGAGGGGAAAGGGCCCTTCTGCTGCCTAAAGGTGGTTTCTTGCCCGTGCTCCTGGCAGTCTGACATAGTCTTAAGGCACGTGGATGAAGCTGAGAGCGAAGCTGCTCAAAGCACAGACCAATGCCTCCTTTGCTCATGGAGACTGCTCGAGTCACCTGAAAACAAGATTCAGATGGGGAGTCCCGGCTGGGCTGAACCAGCTGGGTTCCCCTGCCTCCTGAGAGATGCCCTGATGGCTGTTAATGTGTCTGCTGGGAGCATTGCTCCCACTTGTGTACTTCCAACAAAGCTGCAGAGATTGCAGGTGTGTCAGTGAGCCACCGCCCAGAGCAAAACTTGGTCCCTGGAGAGAACAGAGGGGCTCAGTCCCTGTCATGGCATCAGCCCCTTATTTTCAGTCCCTTCTCTCCATCAGCGAGTTGCCAGGCTCTCTGTACAGACCCTGCCTCAACTCTTGCATGAATAATAATAATAATAATTTAGTCCTCCCTGTCCGAGGCAGATGAGCTTTGTGTTACTCATGACAGCAGTCAGCAGCAGTTGGGTACAGTGTGTTTGATGCTAACTCTTCTTGCTCCAATTGCAATGCAGGGCTCGGAGCATTGGGTATTTATAGAGAGAGAAACTCCTAGGCTGGAAGCGGTAGCTCTAAAGAAAGCTCTGGGAGTCAAGAAAGAAGAAGCACGTGCAGGTACCTCAAAGGTGAAAAGGAGTGCGAGCGTGTCCACAGTGGAGATG
>NW_010141255.1:5528-12244 GCF_000699245.1 Pterocles gutturalis | reverse complement strand
TGGCAGGCCAGGAAGAGCCAATAGATGCAGCCCTGGATACCCGGACGAGAGCCAAAATGATCGCTAGTCCAGAGGATTTTGAGTCTGTCTGGGAGGATGAGATCTATGAGAAGGAGACCAGGGGGGAGCCCAGCCAGGAGGCAGAGCGCCTGCCAGCCGAGAGCGCAGAGGAGGAGCCCCGAGGGTGGGGCGAGGAAGCACCCACCAGCGAGCTGGGTCTGCCCAAGCCATGTCAGCAGCCTGAAGAGAGGCAAAGAGTCAAGATGGTGGGGCCAGAGCCTCCCCAGGGAGAAAGCGAGGTGGGCTCTAAGGACCGTGCTTCTGCAGCCTCCAGGAAGCAGGAGGCCAGAGTGCCGGCCGCAGCCACAGAGCTGGGTAAAATGAAAGTGAAGGCTAGTGATGAGAGCTCGGAGACTTCTGCCACCCAGAGGATCATCTACTTAGGAGACCCAGAGGGAGAGGAGAAGGACAGTAAACCACACCTGCTCTCGGAGGCTGGGGGACAGCTTGGCTTGAAGGAGAGACCAGAAGCCACCGTGAACACATCTGGGGAAGGATCTGGGCACGCAGCACCTGCAGCAGAAGAGTTCCAACCCCCTTCCTCAGCAAGTCAGCAGCAGAGGACAGCATCTGTTTTTGCGGAGCAGCTGGGGACATGCTGTGATGGGACCAGCCTGGCCAGACGTCCCACCTTGGGGCGGGAGGAAGGGCTAACAGACTGCGAAGCACCTGAAGGAGGTGAAGCCCTACCATGTTCCCGAGAGGTCGCCCTGGAGGAGACGGATCTGCAAAGCCCAGTGGGAAGCTTGAAGCCATGTGGCCTGGCAGGGGACAGCCGTGCGGCTGAGGAGCACAGAGGGACCCCAGCACAGAGCCCAGACACCTGCACGGTGATGGAGGGGCTCTCAGGAGGGGTTGCAGCAGACGGCGACAAGGAGGAAAGCACCAGCATGGTTCTTCAGATGGAAGAGATAGAGACCAAGTTGCCTCCATCAGCTGTGCCTCAGCAGGGTCACCCTCACGCCACCACGGGGTCAGAGAGGGACAAACCCAGCACTGCTGCCCCCAGGCGCTTTGCCCAGCAATCCAGCCCTGTCCCTGCAGAGCCAGCCCCAGGCACTGAGCCCGAGGGCAGAGACCTGTCCCGGGGCACCAGCCCCGTAGGCGGTGTGGACGTGAACCCCTCGGTGGAGGTGGCACACGAGGAGGAAAGCCCTGTGGCAGGCAAAGGAGCACCCAAGGACATGAGCCATGTGGCAGAGGTAGCAATACCCAGGGGCACCAATCTTGAGTCTGAAGAACAACTCCAAGACATGGGCTTTGCTATGTGGAAACCACAGCAAGGTGCAAGTCCTGTTGCAGGAGGACCTCCCCAAAACACAGACATCACAGCAGAGCTGATCCAGGTCAGAGACCCAGCCACAGGGGAGGTGACCTGGGACATGGACCCTGTCACAGCGAGGGCAGCCCAGAGCAAAGCCCCTGCCACAGAAGAGCCAGTCCGGGAGGAGAAGCCCGTGATAAAAGAGCTCTCCCAGGACATAGGGCCCGCAGCAGGGAAGTTGACCAGAGATGAAGGCTGTGGGATGGAAGAATTGTCCCGTGACAAAAGCCATTGCATGGAAGAGCTGCCTCCCAAGGCAGAAGAACCAGAACAACAGACTGAGGCCATAAGAGACCTGCCCCAAGAGGGCCCTGTGGCTGGAGGTCAGCTCCACACTGCAGATCTCAAAGCGCAAGAGCCACCCGGGGACTTGGAGGTTAGTGTGGGACAAGATCTGCAGGGCAAGAGCCCTACAGCAGGAGAAACCACCAGGGACAGCGACCTTGCTCCGGGGCAGCCACCACAGGATAAGTCTCCTGCCAAAGAAGCTGCTGATGTCCTGCACTCCCCCTCCCCTGCAGCAGGCTTGTGTCAAGGAAGCAAGACGTACCAGCTCTCCACCTTGATCCATAAGGGCGAGGGAGAGCTGCAAGCGAGCAGTGGGACACGTCAGACAGAGCCTGGGATGTTGGTGTGTGTGGCTGGGAGGACAGGAGCTGTGTCCCAGGAGCGTGGAGATGTCACTGTGGCCCCAGGCAGCTGGCAGGACAGTGAGACCTACAGGAAAACCTCTGTGGCCTCTAAGATTAAGATGTTTGAGCAGAGTGAAGCAGAGCGAAGGGCAGCCCAGGAGGGACAAGAGCGTGTGCCTGAAGCTGAGACATCAGCAAAAGCGAAGGGGAAGACGGGTCTGGCTCAGGACCTCGCCTCTCTGCCAGCGGTGCCGGTCACGCCAGTGGGACCTGCGTCCAGCGTGGGCTCCTTGGCCCTTGGGCAAGGGGCTGATTCGGGAGACACGTCCCAGCCTCTCTCGCTGAAGGAAGATGTTTCTGTTGACCTGGAGCAGGAAGGAGAAGACAGTGCTGACCTGGCCTCCCCCGACTCTGGCTGTGAACTCACACTGGCAGAAGCCGTGGTAACTCTTCCAATGAACTGTCCAGACGGAAAGTTCATGCGCATGTTGTGTGGCTCTTTATTATCATGTTCAGTGGCTGAACACATCCATTGACTGACAGCAGTCGCTTTGCATCCCCTGTCCTTCTATGTATGTGTATGTGGTCAGGCTTCTTTGCTGAATGCAGACCCGCTGGCCAGTTGGTTCATCAGCTTTTGTTTTGTGACACCCTCCCCAACCCCAACATTTTGGCTTCCTGGAGAATGCCGCTCGCTAAACCCAAGAGCGGGCACCCAAGCTTCATGTCCAGGAGCAAGAAAGGGAGATGGGGGGTGGCTGAAGGAGCTGCAACTCTTGTCACGGACACGCACACACACCTAGCAGCAGCGTGCCCACGCTTCCGGCTTCACCCTTGCATTTCTTACGTTGGTATCCCTTCTTGCTTAGCTGGCCAGCCTCACCCACCCTCCCCTGTCTTCGGCAAGCTGGTGGCTGGATGATGAAGTAGCTTTCTTCGCTCTTGTAAGCACTAGATCAGCTCCTGTAGAGTTCATTTCCTTACAACTAACCATTTTCTCTAATCCAGAGCAAATCTCAGGAACCAAGTGGGGAAGAAAAGGATTTATCTGACCCGTCAGTAAAATCCAGCCTGAAAGAAGAGAATTTAAAGACTGCTCTTCCAGCGGTCTTCCAGGTCTCAGTGTTGTTTTACTAACTGCTTCTTACGCCAGTATGAAAGCTCACCTTAACCAGCTGAGGGCTGTGTGCTTCCAGCTCCTCTCCCATTGCAGAGCTGTTATGTATATATTTATACATGCACACACACACGGAAACATGTATGCAGGTGTGTTCTTCTTGAGTTTGTTTGACACCCTGTTTCTCATACCTCTCAACCTCCCAGCAGCGCCAAGGGAACGTTGTGCCGGCACAGCCTGGCCCGTTGCGGGGATGGCTCTGGCTGCAGACACTTGGACCAGAGTCCAGGAGATGGGTTTCCTCTGGCATCAGTGGGCTTAGAGCTGGTCCTAAGGGAGAGCTGACTAGAGCGAGATGCGAAGTCCAGCAGTGGGTCTAGATTTCCCAAAGTCCAGAAATGAGTCTAGATTTCCCAAAGTCCAGAAATCAGTCTAGACTTCCCATGGCTTCATGGCAAAGCATGGTGAGGGGAAATGTACCCTCTGATGGCAGAGTTGAGAGGTATGTCCATGTCTGGAGAAGAGCTAACAGAGGGAGGTTATCCCTTGGCTCTGGTCGTGCTGTCAATTACACTGACCAAACACTCAACCAGGTCATCGCTAACTCTCATATCTGGCTGCGTGAGGCCTCTGGAAGGGGAGTGTTGTGTTGGTGGGGCAGATTCACCCCCTGGCACCGGCAGCCGCCCCAGGGTGTGGGGCTGGTGTGCAGCCCTGGAGGGGCTGGTCTTCCTCCCCGCGGGGCGATGCTCTGCAGGACCCACGCGGATGCTCAGTGGAATTGGCACACTCCTTCGCTTCTCCTTCACCGTGCGTGGCTGATGAGGCCCTGTTCTTTCAAACTCTTCTCTCTTTCTTTCCCTTTGTTTGTTTGTTTGGTTTTTTTTGAGTGCCCAACCTTACTGACATACGATAGCGCTGGCGTCTGAGCTGTTTCTGAACGTCTCCTAACAGAGCTGTTGTTTTGCATACATCTCCTTCCACCGGGTGCACTGACGTGCCTCCAAGCTGGCCAAGCTTTTCTGTGTGACTGACCCTTTTCTGAGATGCTTCATTACCAATAGACTTTTGGCAAAATGAGATTGAATAACCCTTCTCCCTCCACCCCACCCCTGCAAAGTCGCTGCTGTCAGAAAGGTTTCAGTCTCCATGCTTGAGTTGTGTTTGACTCTACTCTGTGATGTTTGCTGCAGCCTTCTCTGCCTCCTCCTCCTCCTCCCCTCTGCCCCGCCGGCGCTGCCAGCGCTGGGCGCCACACGGTGCTCACTGTCCCCATCTCTCTCCGCCATTGTGTCTCATTCAGAGAGCGGGCTTGAGGGAGGGCGTCGAGGAGAAAGCTAAACCACCTCGGCACAGGGCTCCCGAGAGTGACACCGGCGACGAGGAGCAGGACCAGGAGAAGGACTCGGTCTTTCTGAAGGACAACCACCTGGCCATTGAGCGCAAATGCTCCAGCATCACGGTCAGTTCAACCTCCAGCCTGGAGGCAGAGGTGGACTTCACAGTCATCGGTGACTTCCATGGCACAGCCTTTGAGGACATCTCCCGGAGCCTGCCTGAGCTGGACAAAGACAAGAGTGAAACGGAAGACGAAAGTCTGGTTTCCTTCCGGCACACTGACAAAACAGTTCCCAGACTGGAAGAGGATGTCAAAGGTGGGGAGAAGGTCTCCCAGCCCAGCTCAGATGTCTCCCAGGCAGAGGTACACAGGGACACCATTCCACCGAGACTGTCTCATTGCCATCATGCCTCCGTGTTCCTTGTCCTTGCTGGTGTGCCCTCCCACGTTGGTTTGGAAGAGCATGCTAGCTTTGAGACGCCCCGGTTCCTGTCGGTGTAGCTGTTTTCCCCCAGTGCACGCTGTCGTCTGTGTTGCATGGCCCTGTCGTGTGTCCTGTGCATCTGCTAACCAGGAGAAGTCACCGTCACCTTTTCATCCTGTGCCCGGCTGTCTGCCCTGTCCCTCGCTGCAGCATGTCAGCAGCGGCGAAGGGCCCGTGTCGCTAACCCACAGCTCTGTCCTTGTGTTTGGCATGAAGTGACCGGTTTGTGTAGTGGAGAGAAATGTGCTGCCCACTAACCCCTCTGGTCGTGCCAGGGCTGGGAGGGATGTTCGGAGCAGCTGGGGGAGCTGCTCCAGAGCTCGTGGAAGGTCCCTCCTGTGCCGGGGCTAAGGAAAATGCATGCAGCATGCGCGTGGAAGTTGAATGGGTGCCCCGGGGAGAGGAGAGTGGAGCCAGCCCCAGCTCAGAGGAGATGTAGCCTTGCCTCTGCACCAGGCTGGGGCCATCTCCTGCCCGGCCAGCGCCAGGGCACCCTCCAGCCCTGGCAGGTAAGTCCCCAACGCTGCCTGGAGCTTCCAGGGTGAGTCCAGACCTGGAGCCAGGAAAAAGCCGCAGAATTCAAGGGAGCTTTCTCTGAGCCAGAAACCCTTGTGTGGAGCATCCAACCCTGTGGGTTCCAGGGTCACAGCGGGGCCGTGGGCATGGGTGACAGCTCGGCGTGCCCCATGGCCGGCACTGGACAGGGGACTGTTGGCTCGGGAGTGCTGAGCGCCGGCCTGTGCCAGAACCCTTGGCAGGTCCAGTGTCCTGTAGCAGGGGAGTGCTGGAAACTTGTCTCCAGTCCCCTGAGGTTCTGACACCCCTGCTGGAACCACAGCCACCAGGAGCTGGTGCAGACCATGAACCTGCTGCGGGGCACGACTGAAATGGATTTGGTGGGTCTCACCCACCTTTTGAAGACCTGTTTGACCTAACCCATGGTGTCTATAAATCTATGCAAAAAATCCTTGAAACCCTCAGGGCCAGAGCATGAGGTCTGGTTTGGGGACGTCAGTCCCACAGGGCACTTTGCGTGGTGGCCATCTGCCCAGGGCAGCAGCCTGGCCTCTGCTTTTTGCCCAGGTAGGGCTCGGCGTGATGCTTGCAGGACATCATACATGTGGGGCACTTGCAGAAGAGTTGGGGCAGGGATGCTCCGCTCCTGGGGGCTGTTGGCATTGTGCCCTGGTGCCTGACTTGCTGTTTCTTCTGCAGTCATCAGCCCCGAAAACAGATGCTGTGACTGTCGGCCTGGGGCCGGGCGTGAAGAAGCCTGAAGCAGACGGCTCCACTCCCCACCGGGTCGGCACCACGGACGCAGCCCAGGTGACGTGGTGGCTCTGTCCTCCTGTGGCCCTGCTGCCCGATGGCTCTACCGAGCTGCAGTCCAGCAAAACCTGTCCCCAGGCAGCAGCACTGGGAGGGCAGGTGGCGAAGTGGAGCGGTCAGGGGCCTCTGCTCACCCTTGTCTTGCTGGAGTCCCCAAAACATCAAACCGCAGCCCACCCAGAGATATTCTCTGTGCACCCCTGGCCCCATCTGCCATGCTGCTGAGCAGTGCTGGCACATGGGACCTCTCCCGAGGGTGACTGCCACCATATATGCTCTTGTCTGTGGCCTCATGGCTTCCTTTGGCAGCCGGGAGGGCCACACCGTCCCTGCGAGTGTCACCCCCTCCCTCTCCCCCCCGGGCTCACCAGGTTTCCTTTGCCCGGCAGGTGGAAGGAGGCAGCCCGGGCAGCAGGGACACCACCGCCGCT
>NW_010141255.1:4026-5487 GCF_000699245.1 Pterocles gutturalis | reverse complement strand
GGGGCCCTAGGTAAGCAGGGCTGACCCCTAGAGAGGGGGGGGAGCCGCTGTCCCCTGCGGTCCCTCTGCTCTGGCGAGGGTGACGGGGGCTGGCTGTGCTGCGGGGGGACCCTGCCCCACCAGGGATGTCTGCAGAGGGTGACCTGCCACGTTTGCCCCCGCGTTGTGTCCGAGCCAACGCACCTGTCTGCTCTTCTTTCAGGAGCACAGCACCAAGGCTGGGAAAGGGACCGTTCCCGCGACAGACCTTCGCTCCCTCTCACCGGTGAGGGGGGGACGTGGTGGCAGCAAACAGGCCGAGTGGTGGGGAGGGAGGGAGGCAGCCTGAGGGGCTGGGGGCTGGCTGGGGTTGGTCCCGCAGGGCCCCCTCCTGTGTCCCCAGCACTGGCACCCTTGGCTGGCGTGTTGCACTGGGAAGAGCAGAAGGATGCTCAGAAGGTTGGGGAGCGAGATGACGGGAGGGGACCCCCTGCCCGTGGCATTTCCTTGTGCCAGACATGCCCCTTGAGCATCTGCTGGAGGAGAATTCCCAGAAAGTAGCCCAGTCCCTGGTGAGGTCTCATAGCGGGCTGAGGTATCTTTAGCCCTGGGTGTCCCGCCTGGCCACCCAAGGCCACACACCAAACCACCCGACTCCCGGTGGAGGTGACAGTCATTGAGACCGCTGCCCAGCAACAGGCTTTCCCGTGTGAAGTGTTCTCCCCCTCGATTGCCTCGTTTCAGTGGAGTCAAGCCTGGCTGCACGCTCCATGCTGCCACAGGGAGTGTGTCCCCAGCGCTGCATGGCCGGGGCACCCACGCAGCCGTCCCAGCCCTCACCACGCAGAGCGGGACGGACAGAGCTGGAGGCAGCCTGAGAGCTCTGCCCGTAGGGTGGCCCTGAGGATGGATGGGGAAGAGCCAAATGCAGCCGTGAGCTTATCTGCCTGCTGCAGAGGCCCTTTCCTGCAGCTCCAGGCTGGTGGTAGCTGTGGAAACCTCTCGCTGGCCTCCCCAAAACACCTAGGTCCCGTCAGACAGCGCAGTGTCTTTTTTTCCGTTGCCACTCTCTCCCTTCCCGTGCTTGGCTGAGTTGGTGCATTCCAGTGGGAGGGTCGCAGCTCTTCAGGAGCCAGTATGGAGGCTCCCTGTGGTGGTCCTGCTGATGCCGCTGCTGCTCTCTGTCCTGCAGATCACCAGCGGCTCCGCGGGGAAGGACGTGCTCACCAGCATATTCAGCGCCACTGCGGAAACCCTCTCCACCTCCACCACCACCCACGTTACCAAGGTGAGAGCAGCTCCGAAGGGGGAAGCCGGGGGGGTCCTGATGAAGCCACTGGGATTGGAGGATGGGTGGAGTTCTGCTCGGTACCGGCTGGAGGGGGTCCAGAGGAGCCACGGAGATGGTCCGAGGCTGGAGCAGCTCCCGTGCGAGGACAGGCTGAGAGAGTTGGGGGTGTGCAGCCTGGAGAAGAGAAGGCT
>NW_010141255.1:0-3847 GCF_000699245.1 Pterocles gutturalis | reverse complement strand
TTGAGATGAGATGTGAGGAAGAAATGTTTTGCTGTGCAAACATGGAGGGGTCCAAGGCCAGGCTGGATGTGGCTTTGAGCAACCTGGGCTAGTGGTAGGTGTCCCTGCCCATGGCAGGGGGTGGAACTGGATGGGCTTTAAGGTCCCTTCCAACCCAAACCAGTCTGTGATTCTGGTGGTTGGTACAGCAGAAAATGCCCCTCTCCTCCTTACACAACAAAGAAGTGTACGCTGTCCGTGGGGGGTGGCTGCCAGCACAGTGCCCGTGCCTCACTCCGAGCGCCCTGTGCCCCGTTCAGCCTGGCTGTGCTGTCCCATCCATCCAGGTGTGACAGCAGGGGCAAGGACAGCCTGGCATCAGGTGCTCATCACCTGCCTGCCACCCAGGGCTGCTGTGAAGCCATGCTGCACCCACCTCTACTCGCTGGTAGACTGGGAGGACGGGAAGGCACTGGGGTGAGGAGGAGGAGCAGCGCGCAGTGTCCCTGACCTGCTGAAGCCAAGGGGTGGAAGGGATTACAAATTAGGCTGCCAGCAATGTGTGTGTGAGTCCCTGCCTGTGCAGTGGGGGGTGTGTTCCCAGATGTGCCCAGACCTAGACCCCAGGTCCCCTGGCCCAAGGAGCCCATGGCACCCGTGCTGGAGTGTCTCGCTGGAGCTGTGGGAGCTGTGTTAGCGGGGGTATATTGGGGTTGTTAGAGCTGGAGTGGTGCAGGGAAGGGGGAGTGATGATGGGAAATGAAGGAAAGGAGGCTGCAGCAGAGGACCTCACCCACAGACATTTCATTCCCAAATTAGGTGCACATAAAGGAAAGCAGAAGCTCCTGAGCAGGAGGGAGGGATGCTCAGTACCTGCCACCTAGCCCTTTTCCTTCCCTCCCCACCTGTGGCCAACTGTGTCTCGCTGTTTCCAACCACACACTGAATCCAGGGGGCTGTAGATATGCTAAATTTCAGGAGGAGTTCCTAAGGTGTTGCTGGCGCTGTTCCTCCTCCCGTGGGCAAAGCTGCATCCGCCAGGAGCTGGCTTGTGGGACAGCTGGGGTTGAGTGCTTTCCTTCTTGTTGTGCAGACTGTGAAAGGAGGGTTTTCTGAGACCCGAATAGAGAAGCGCATCATTATCACAGGAGATGAAGATGTGGACCAGGACCAGGTAGGAGCGGGATGCCCCAGCTTTGCCTGGCTCTGGCTGCAGCACTGAGTGCTTCTGCTTCTGGCTTGTACCCGTTTACTCCTTCTCTCCAAAAACTGTCCCCTGAGGTCCCAAGCCTGCCAGCTCTTTCTGGCAGCACAGGTCCCTGTGGGGTGCAGTGGCACCCACATGGAGCCCCAGCCCAGCTCCCATCAGTGAAGCAGCGGTAGAGGTTTCATCCCAGCACAGAGCCCACTGATGGGATCACCTTTTTATTTTCTTAAAACATGTTTCCAGTTGCCCTTTCTCTGTTGAAATACTCCAGAGTGAGGCAGGTTCTTCCACTCACTCCCAGTGATGGTGTTTTGCATCTGCCTCTGTGACAGAGGAACAAAAAGTGACAAACTTTTATGATGAACAAACAGAGATTGACACCAATCTCTGGGGCCACGGGGTCATTTTCCTGTGGCCTTAGCCTTTGGGATTTGTTGCTTAAGAAGAAAAATTAAAGAGCTAAAGTATTTAAAGGGCTCTAAAATAATTTGTAGATGTTAGAATTATAATAATAAATTTAATTAGATTATTATTGTAGATTTTTCTAGGGTTTTGCTGCAGAGAGAATTGCTGCTGTTCCTTTGCTTGGGTTTCAGTAGGAGCCTGGGACATATTGCATCTCTACAGAAAAAACAGTGAGAGAAAGGCAGTGCATGAGGCGTCCCAATAGTTTACAAACCCCCGATCAGTCGTGGGCTCCAGCCTCTTCTGCCAGGCTGCTGTGGGTTCGCCTTTGAACCTCTGCATCTGCATTCTCCTGGAATCCCACTTGCCTCCAGCTGCTTTGTGTCCGCTGGTTCTGGCTGCCTGGGAGCCACGTACCAGATTTCAGGGAAGTGACGGTAAATGCTTTTATCCTTCTGGTTTGGTTTCTAGGCACTGGCTTTAGCAATCAAAGAGGCAAAACTACAGCATCCCGACATGCTGGTGACCAAAGCTGTGGTATACAGAGAAACAGAACCTTCTCCAGAGGAAAGGGACAAGAAACCTCAGGTGGGTGGCGGTTACCGGTATGATTTATACCTGCTGTGTCAGGGGTGGACGTGACTCGGGGTGTCTCTGATCCCTGCCAGCCGCGGGTGCTGGGAGGTGTTGCTGCTTCTCGGCACTAAGAGTGGCAGCTCTCGGCCAGCAGCTTTGGTGTGGTGATGGCTCCAGGCATGGCCACCTGGTTGTGGTTAGAAAGCCAGTGCCATGCCACCAAAAGCAGATGTCACCTTGCTGTCCTGCTCAGCAGAGGGGGCAGAGTCATCTGTGTGTAAAGAAGAAAGGACCTGCCTGTCCCCCGGGGCAGGGAGGGAGAGAGGTGATTCAGGAGGAAACAGCCTCAAGTTGCGCCAGGGGAGGTTTAGGCTGGATATTAGAAATAATTTCTTCACTGCAAGAGTGATCAGGCATTAGAACAGGCTGCCCAGGGCAGTGGTGGAGTCACCATCCCTGGAGGGGGTCAAGAAACGTTTCGATGTGGTGCTTCGGGATATGGGTTAGTGGGTTGGGTGGTGTTGGGTTGACGGTTGGACTTGATGATCCTTGAGGTCTTGTCCAACCTTAATGATTCTGTGATTCTATGATACCAGTTTTGTGGCTGGGCTGAGAAGCTTGGATAGAGATTCTGCAAAGCCTGTCCAAAGGACATCATCCAAAAGGACCCTCATACTGGTCCAGTATCAGCCCAGTGTTTGCAAAACAAGAGGTGTGTCTAGTCCCGTTCAGATTCCCAGGTTGTCTTTTTAGGCACACACAGGTGCAGGCAGCAGCACACAAGGTTTGCACCTCCCCACACATGCCCCAAAGCAGTCACAGCCCCAGACAGTTTTTTTCAGGGCCAAGCTGGCTCGAGGAGTCTTGCCCCACTCTTACCCCCTCCTGTCCCCGCTGCGTCAGCCCAGCTGCTGCAGCTCCTGGGTGGCAGCTCAGCCCAGCAGCCCTCTGCTCCGAGCAGCGGAGGGCAGAGCAGCGTGTGGGGAGGAAAGGGGGAGCTCCTGAAGGCAGCTTCACTGGTGAAAAATGTCTGTGGAGCTCTGTGACCAGCGAGGCTGCAGTGGCATTTCAAGAGGCCTCTTTGGAAATGGGATTTCGTCTTTCTTTATCATATGAAGATTTTGGTTGGCAGCTTTTAAGCTTGGAAAAGCAACCAGCTCCGCTGCAGCTTGGAGGGTCAGCAGAGGCTCTTGCATCTGCCTAATCTTGCCTCCTATTGCACAGTACAGGCAAGAAAGCCCAGACACTTCTGCATCAGGAGCCACACAATTTGAATTAAGTGGCTTAAAGTAAGGAAACAGTTATCTCCCCCATACACCAACACCAGCCCAGTGAATTAAGAGTTCCTGCTAATTACCAGAGGTCCTGGTAATTAAGTGCAAACTGTGGCCCCAAGTGTTTGCAAATTTGCTGTGCAGTGCCCTCAAACCAAGAGGAGCCCTTTTATAGCCGAAGGAACCAGCATGCCGTGACTGGTCATTTCCATCTGCCTTGTACAGGAATCTTGACCAACATGTTCATGGAAGTCGGCATCTGTGTTCAAACCTGGAGAACAGCGGAGAAGGAGCCTTCATGCTGGATTTGTCAGCAAGACATAGACATCCTGGCTGCAATGTTCATGGCAAGAGACAAAAATTTTTAAAAAAAGGAATAGCAAATATATTATATATATATATACAT
>NW_010141254.1:0-2008 GCF_000699245.1 Pterocles gutturalis | reverse complement strand
AAAAAATAAAAAAAATTTTTTTTCCAATTTTATTTTGCAAAAGCAGAACACCTACTAATAATCCCTGGGCTCAGCTTTTCTAAAGGACCAGAAAGATTTATTATCGCTGCAAAAAAAAAAAAAATTAAAAAAAGCCGTTCCGCTTACCTTTTTGAATTTCTGTTTGTGCGTTTCCTGTGAACCGAGAAAGGTTTTTCTACGTTTAAATTATTGAATACTATCGAATGCTACCTAGATTTCAAAAAGTAAATTATTTTTCCTAGATTCACTTTAAACTAGTTCAGTGCAGGCATCGACGGAAACAAAAATTAAGATTTTCATTCCTCAAAACGTTTTGTTGCAATATTTGAGACAAAAATCCTAGAGGTCGAGAACAAAGCACGTTGGGACGTCCAGCCTCGTTTTCTCAAACTCGTGGCCGTTGAGCGACCGACAGCTCAGATGACGTTTTAGAGAATCGCAGAAGAGCCGAGGTTGGAAGCGGAACCTCTGAAAATCCATCCAGCCCACCCAGTGGGTTGTGTCCACTTGGGTTTTTGGATATTTCCAAGGATGGAGACTCCACAAGCTCTCCGGGGCCGGTGTTCAAAGATCTTCACAGTCAAAAGTTTTTTGTTTTTTGTTTTTTGTTTTTTTTTTTTTTAATTTAGTGGACGCTCAGTTTTTTTCACAAGTCTTCCTGACCTAGAAGATCTTCAAGGTTCCTTCCAACCCAAACCATTCTGTGATTCTATGATTCTACGAAATGTTCTCATGGGTGATACCACTGGCCAACAACTCATTAGCCCCATGGGTGAAACCACTGGCCAACAACTCATTAGCCCCACGGGTGATACCACTGGCCAGCAACTAATTAGCCCCTTGGGTTATACCACTGGCCAACAACTAATTAGCCCAATGGGTGATAGCACTGGCCTACAACCAATTAGCCCAATGGGTGATACCACTGGCCAACAACTCATTAGCCCCATGGGTGATACCACTGGCCAACAACTAATGAGCCCCATGGGTTATACCACTGGCCAACAACTCATTAGCCCCATGGGTGATACCACTGGCCAACAACTAATGAGCCCCATGGGTTATACCACTGGCCAACAACTAATTAGCCCAATGGGTGATAGCACTGGCCAACAACTAATTAGCCCAATGGGTTGTACCACTGGCCAACAACTAATTAGCCCCTTGGGTTATACCACTGGCCAACAACTAATTAGGCCAATGGGTTATACCACTGGCCAACAACTAATTAGGCCCATGGGTTATACCACTGGCCAACAACCAATTAGCCCAATGGGTTGTACCACTGGCCAACAATTAATTAGCCCCTTGGGTGATACCACTGGCCAACAACTAATTAGCCCCATGGGTTATACCACTGGCCAACAACTAATTAGGCCCTTGGGTTATACCACTGGCCAACAATTGATGAGCCCCTTGGGTGATACCACTGGCCAACAACTAATTAGCCCCATGGGTTATACCACTGGCCAACATTTCTACCGTGGCACATATTTTTCAAGACGTTTACGATGAAATAAAGTATTAATATGACTTTTAAAGAGGTTAATGACTTACTTTCACGAGTAGTTGTCTTCTTGTTGTCTAAGAGAGAGAGAAGAGAGGGAGAAGGGAAACGTTATCTGACTTTCTTCACGCTTGTTGGTTTTCAAGTGAAACTTTTAATATTTTTGCGGTGGTCACGTTTGGTAAGGAAGCAATTTATTTTTGAAATCTCTTCCATTAAAATTATAATAATGAGAAATCCTACAGAATTTAACGAATAAAACCAGTGATGGTAAAAGCAGAAAAACCGCAGACTTGGTGAGCGGTCTTGGCAACAGATCTGCGTTGCGGAACGGTCTTAGTTCGAAAATAGTTTATAGAGCAAGAAAATATCTTGCTTACAAGCTAAGCCAGTGGGTACATTCGAGTACACTTACATTTCTGTTATTCAGAAGAATCTTTTCAATAAGGCGATGAAGTTGCAACAATCATTGCATTATAT
>NW_010141253.1:366-774 GCF_000699245.1 Pterocles gutturalis | reverse complement strand
CTGTTTTTGATATACAAAGACTTTGAAGAGACCCAGAAGAGAGACATCTTGCTACGAAGCTGCAAAACCCAACCTCTTCTCAACAACACCGCGGGCACTGATACCACCAGTGAGCCGCGCTCGGTTCCTGAATTAAGGTCTTTCACACTTCAGCATGTTACGAGAAGCAAGGCAACTGCAAAGGATTTTACATGCTCGTCCATCACAAGCTCCAGTGCATTATCTGCTTACGCAGCCTGCCTCGGTACTAACAAAACCAACCCCAAGAGGAGGGTTTTTGTTTCCCGCCTTAGATTCTTCAGGAGAGACCGATGGCAAGCCCAAGCCCTCTCCCCTCCTCCTCCTCCCTCATTACACAAGTCTCCTCCCCCCCCCGCTCTCCCCATTTGGATCTTCAAAACTTGGAAA
>NW_010141253.1:0-336 GCF_000699245.1 Pterocles gutturalis | reverse complement strand
CGATCCCGCCAGTGCGCCGCGCTCGGTTCCTGAATTAAGGTCTTTCACACTTCAGCATGTTACGAGAAGCACGGCAACTGCAAAGGATTTTACATGCTCATCCATCACAAGCTTTAGTGGTGGCTGGGGCCGGGCGCTCGGTCCCCGTGGAGGTGGCAGGAGTGGGCTGGCTGCTCTCGCCTGCTTGCCCCACAATTTGGGGAGACTGGCTACTTCCCAGCTGCACTGGCAGCTGTGCTCAGCCACGGTGCTTTTGCCCCTGGGAAACCCCCCAGCCCCTCCCGGGGCCCTGCAGCTGCTTTTTCTCCTCCTGCATCAAGAGAGGTGACCGAGGCC
>NW_010141252.1:0-11923 GCF_000699245.1 Pterocles gutturalis | reverse complement strand
ATTCTGTGATTCTGTGATTCTGTGAGCAGGGGCGGGGAGCCACAGGGGCACACCCCGAGGGGTTGGGGCGCCATCCCCATCGTGGTCCTGCAGGATCTGCACCCTGGTTCAGGCATCACCGTATAATTTGTCACTGTGATTGGAGAGTGGTGCAAGCGTCTTTGGATGTGTGCAAAACACTCAAAGCAAAGATATGGCGAAGTTGATGGGTTGTGGTGGCCAGGTGACAGGCATCAGTCAGTGGGGACAAGAGTAAAGGGGAAGAGTTTCGTGCAGGAAGGCTGTACTTCGTTCGAGGCTCACACCATGCAGTAAAGTGAGGACAGAACCCTTTGACCAGAAAAGCATCAAACTAAAATCAAAGAAAAAATTAAAAAGTTTTTGGGGGTGGCAGGATAGTTTCCTCACTTCTCACTTTCCTCACTTGTCCAGCGTTAGGCTGTGGGATATGCTGACGTGGGATGTTTGGAGGCCAAACACATGAGTGGTTCCAAAAATTCACAGGTGTGGGGTGAGGGGTGGCAGCATCTGATGCAAAATGTTGTAGCCAAATGCCTTTGTTTTCTGACTGATGGCAAAAGCCAGAAGACCCTGATAGGCATCATCAGGCGCTGTGTAGGAGGGGAAGGAATTGCTGCATGCTGCTCGCATGTGAGGGAGCAAGCAGCAGAGCTTGATGCCCTGGAAAGACCATGAGTGAGGGCAGGATTGGCTCAGGAGAAGGTCCAGGCTTCCCACTGAGAGAATCCTACTGTCCACCTAGAACAGCCTTTGGACTTAGCTGGAAACTATGGCCAGTATAGTGTAACCATCATACTGGCCTGTTCCTGTGTGAATACAGGTCCTGATCCCCCATGGAAAATGTCCATAAGATGTTGCTACTGTGATGGGGCTCTCTGTATGGTGGTCCAGAGGGCTTCAAGTCTCTTGGTGCCTCCTCCAGGTAGGTCTGGTAAACGAGCAACCAAACTGTGCCACCACGACATCACCTCTCTCATTGTTTTGTAGTTTCAGCAGATGAGGGATGGTGCCCAGGACTTTATCAGGGCCTGTCCGTGAGCTGTGACTGCTTCAGTGTCCTGAAGTTCCCCAGTGCCTGCAGGCTTCGAGCAGACGAGGAGCTGTGCTCCTGTAAATCATTTCATCAGTGGTGGTCACTGAGTTGTTTTTCTTCTTGGGCCACTGGAGGCCAGGACTTGCTCAGGAGCTGTTACTCTATTGCTTGCACCCCAAGCAAAGCTAAAACAACAGTCCTTTAAACAGTTGCTACACCAGGAAACTCTGGTTAGAGAGAAACACTGCTGAATTTGTTCATGGCTGCAGAGCTCCTGGCTTGGGACTTGTGTGTCAGAGTGCAGCAACCCCCAGTGCAGTCTGCAGGGCATTTGCTGCAATGAAATCAGGGAGCAGTGGTGTGACCCATGGTGGCTGGGCAGCAGCACTGGTTTAAGCCAAGAGACATGGGGAGATGATTTAATCTTTGGGTGCAGATCAGGGCTGGACCAAACAGATGGCAAGGAGAAATTCCAACATCATGGGGTATTCACAGTTACTCTTGCTTAGGTGTTGGTGTTGGCAGAAGCTGCCTGTCCTAGAGGAAGGTCCTCTCTGCTTGCATGAATGCTGACCTCTGTCTTGCTTCCTCCTTGAGCCTGACACACTCTAACCGTGTAGCCAGGTGAGGCTGACCAGCTCTCACCTGGGACTTAATTCCTTCTGACCTGTGCAGTAGCTCAGCTGCCATCCCTGTGTGCTTTCACTGGGAGGAAGGCTCCAGTGGTGGAGAAAGGCAAGCGAGAGCCAGTGCTGAGAGCGGAGGCTGAAACTGAAATGAAAAAATAAATTAGTTGCAATATTTTGGCTGTGACTTAATGAACTACTGGTGTGCATGGCCAAAAGGTGAAGCGAATGCTTTATCTCCATCCTCTTTAAATGCAGCTTGGGTGTCTTTCTGGAGACTGCTGTGTCACACACAGGGTATAGGCTCATGCAAGGTTGTCTTGTGTTAATGCCCTGTCTATACACATGAATGGACGGTCCCTCGCAATCCGAGTCCTTCTACACTCTTGAAAATAAGTGAGAAGGGAGAAGTGTGCTGTAACTCTAGCAGTCGGAGCCACAGGGTCTTTCTGTTCCTTGGTCTCACCTCTGAAAGGCAGAAATACCAATACCAATAACTTC
This sequence comes from Pterocles gutturalis, assembly GCF_000699245.1. Lineage (NCBI taxonomy): Eukaryota > Metazoa > Chordata > Aves > Pterocliformes > Pteroclidae > Pterocles > Pterocles gutturalis. The sequence continues at coordinate 9,742 of NW_010141252.1, read as the reverse complement.
TGCAGTGGTTCAGCCAGCATGTAGGGAACTTTGTTCAGCAAAGAGTGCATTCAAACAGCCATCAGTAGGTGCATGCTTGTAATGAGAGCAGCAGCAGTGTGGGATAAAACAGCAAACACAGCAAGAACCCATCCTTGAGCCAGGAGAGCCCTGGCATGGTGTGTGCAGCAGAGCGAAGGAGTGCTGAGATGCAGGGGGAGGACATGAGCCAGTTTTCCACTGCTCTTGTCCCAGTGCAGAACCAGATCTGTGCCTGCAAGGCAAACAAATGCAGGTCAAAGTACAAGCAGTGAAGGGACCTTGGGGTTTCCTGCACCAAGCAACAGATATGTAATTTCCTGCCTTGTGGCCAGTGACTCTGCTTGTACACACTTCATGATCCTTGGAGGGAGTGCTGCCTCTTGCAGTTGGGCTCACTGGATGGGGAGCCTGGGGAGGTGGAGGTGCCTGTTGGTGATGGCCTCTGGGATGCCTTGGAGCAGTCTCACCCTGCTGCTGCTCCTCTGAAGCAGGGAAGTCTCCTGGCCTTACAGCATCAGCCCAGCAGGCAGAGAACGGTCCCAAATGTGGGGGTGGGTCACTTGTGGACCAAGGCTACATCTTCAGGTCAGGAGAACGGAAGAGGAAGGTCAAGGATGTAGGAAGTTTGAGCATCTGCATGTGGAGAGCCAAATTTCTAGTAAAAGATGAAGAATAAACATGACTGGCATCACAAGGGACGTGCACAAGCTCTGGGGACATTTTGGGGAAGAGGCCACTGTCCTGGTCAAGGTGGGTCCCAGGAGAAGAGGGGAGTGAGGAGAGAGGCTCTGGAGGCCACTAGCAGGTTGGAGATCAGGGTCTCAGTGCCAACAGGCTCCTAGTTGCTCCCTCTCAGTGCCACATACAAGGGCAGGTGGGGAAGTGAAGAGGTTGAGTCCAACTGCTAAAAGACTGCTGCAGGGTTGAGGACATCAGAGACATCTGGAACTGGGAAACCTGCCCTGGTGGACCCTCTGCAACGGAGATGGGCTTCAACTAAGCCAAAAGGGCTTCATCTGAAGAAAGGTGAAGGGATGCCTATGGTTAGCGAGATGAATCCCACATGCAATGGCTCAGACAACTGCAGGGAGCTGTGGCCCAGGACAGGACTGTACGTGCTTCATGGTGACACTCACAATAACCATGCAGCGATGAGGGGGTCGTGTTAGTCCTTGAAGTCCTGCATTAACCTAAAGTAATTTTCTGAACACAAGAGTATGAGTGTCTCCAACAGCTTTGCCACAGAACAACAGTTAAATACTTCAGGTGCCTTGTTCCACCACTCCCTTTCTGGCCTTGGCTCACGGGGATCTCTTTAATACTGTATTCCCTGGATTTGCAATGCTTGTTATGAGCATAGGCCTGCTGGTCCTACAGGTCTTATGTCCATTGCTCCAGAAAGCTCTATTTGAGGTCTTGACTGGAAAACCTCAGTTCCAAACTGGGCTGGGGAAGAAGGTGCAGGTGTTAAGAGTAATGGGTGGCAGCTCTTCCCTGGGGAGTACAGTCTGGCAACTCCTACATTGGGGTATAAGTCCATAATTCAAGTTCTCAACATCCCTGCTGCACTGAACTCTGGAAATATGCAGTCAGATAAGTTTCCAGCACTATTGCTCTTTGGGTACCTAAATGTTTATAGTGACGTCCCTGCATGCCACAGTCTTGACTATGCTGACCTATGCAGAGCCTGACTCACATCCTCCTCTACTATACAAGTTCAGCTGCATGGCTTGGCTGATGTGGTACACAACGGAGGACACAGCCAGTGGTGCTACCACTCCCTTGGGTACCCACCTGTCCACTCAGCTGTAGCATGTAAGTTGACCCTGAACTGTTCTTTGCATTCACAAATTGTTGTATAACTGTTTGCTCCCACAAATCAACGTTAATGGATCTTCAAAGCCTGTGTCCTGTCTTCAAGCTCTGGCACTGTCAGACAACACTCAGAGCGAAGCTCTGTCACTCCCTGCACGGCCAGTCCCATGTGGGAGCTGCCAGGGCTCACACCAGTTCAGTGAATGGGTCACACCCGAAACACTATCCCCTGTCAGGAGCAATGTGGAGAAACCAGAGAGCGTCAGTCGATGGTAGCAGAGAGGCAGAGCTGGGCTGAGGTAGCTGGGTGAAGAGGGGGGTGCCTGAGAGCAGCTCGCAGCTCATCTCAGGGCAGTTACAGGCAATAGTGTCAAGCTCTTTTGGGCAGCATCGCGTGATATAACATGCAGCAATATCCACTTTGTGGCTCAGGAAGTTCAGGTTGTGTGTTCGGAAAAGTTTCTTCTGCAGAAGGAGGTGCAGGCCTGCAAGAGGTCACTAGAGAGGTGACCTCCATCCTTGGAGAGTTTCAAAGCCTAAGAAAAGCACAGCCAACCTGATCTGATATTGACAATAATCCTGCTCCAAACAAGAGATATCATGAGAGACCTTCCAAGCTGCATGTGTATGAAATAACACCTGTAATACAGCTCTCATAGTTTAGATGCCTCCAAACATTTCCCCTCAGCCACCTACGCCTCCTCCTCTTAGCCCAGGAATGACACTGACAGTGATAGAAATAATTTGTAACTAACAGTTTCTTGCCACTGAAATCCACATTTTCTCTCAATGTTGTATGTTCCTTTTTCTGATAAATTTTTCAATTCTCTCCTAATGCTCGACCACTTCTTCCAGAAAAACATCAGGAAGACTTGCAGATCTGCATGGACTACTACCACTAGATCATCACCTATTTGCTGGCAGGACAGTCCAGTTTGGGGACGCTGAGGCTTGTGCTAAGCCCTGGGGGTTACAGAAATGTGCGTATGGATGAGGTCAGTGACCATCTCCTATGCATTTCAAGGCCTTGGATGCTGACTGAGCTGTGCTGCAGAATATGAGGAAAGCAGCCAAGGCGGAGCACAGCTGTGGACAAGGTCAGGGCAGAACAGTCTCAGGAGTGGGGAGACAGTGACGGATGAGGGGAGCCCTCACGGCAGGTCAGGTTGCCCGCACTAGGGAATACGGTTCTCAGGGGTCCCTCTAGCTGAGTGGTGGTGGAGGGGGCAGCAGGAGGCAACAGGAGCTGTCGTCTCATGGTGACTCCAATGAGGGAGGCAGGGGTTGGGTGTTCATCCTGACCTTCCACCTGCACTCACTGGAGACTATCCATGTCCCCCAGACCTCGTCAGCCACCTTGAAGCCCATGTTGCTACCCAGGAGAAGTTCTCAGCCAACTACCAGCTGGAGGGTGAGAAGCAGCTGGCCAGTGCCTTTGGCACCTTTGCCGCCTTCTCCTGAGAGCTGCTGACTGCTGTCAGGACCCTGGTAGGCAGCTCTGTTTCCCGCATGTACGTCAGAGTGGGGCCCTTGGCTTGCAAGGTGGTGCTGGCAGGCCTCCTCAGGAAAAGCAGCAGGCTCCAGGCCACAGCCTGAAGGTCCAAGCTAATCCTCTTCCTCTGACAGAGGCAGAAGGCCATGGCATGTGATTGCAGAGCCAGTGGTGCAGTCTGCATGGCCAGCGCTGTCTGTGCAGACATCTGAAGCTGCTCAGCAGAGGCCTCTGGAAGTCTGCTGTCTACCATCCTGCTTGAAGCTGGGCTTTTACCAGCACTGGGTCAGGCTGGCTGTGGCTGTTTCCAGTTTTGTAATTTCCAGGGATGGAGCTTTCAGCTGACTGTTTTCCAAAGTGGTTCCTCTGCAGGCTCACAACCAGCTCTGCTTTCTCTGTACGAGGAGCGGTGCAGGGGGACAGTGCTAGAGGTGTGACCTCTCTCTTTTCTTTCCACTGGCAGAGTTTGTGCCACAACATCAATGTTTTCCTGGAGTCATTAATAAAGGGTGACATTAAAGACCTCAAAGGGGTAAGCAGGGGCTGAAAGGGCTGTGCTGAAGTGGGGCTGTGTTGTGGTTTGGTGTGGTGGGTTTGTTTGGTAGCAGGGAGGGGCCACAGTAATGGCTCCTGTAAGTAACTGCTAAAGGTTTCCCCTGGTTCCAGCTCTGCTGGCAGCAAGGGAGGGGCTGCAGTGGGGGCTCCTGTCAGTGACAGCTAAGAGTTCCCCCCCAGCTCCAAGGTAGCTGGGGGGTGGGGGGAAGGGACTGTGGCTCTGTGTGGGAAGGACTCTCCCATGAGAAGGGACCCCACGCTAGAGCAGGGAAAGACTGTGAGGAGCCTTAACACCATAACACTGGGGAAAGGTGAAAGACGTACTCCCAAAAGGGGAGAGAGACCAAACGTCAGTCTGCAATGAAAGAGATTCCTGAACCCCAGTTCATTATTTTCTGTACAGTTTTAAGTTTTTCCAGGACACTTCACAGTCCTGGTGTTCAAGTCTCAGAGCACCAGGACCCCGGTGATTCCCCACAAGCATACTGCAATGCACTGGTGGGTGATGATCCTCTTTCCAAAGACAGTGGAGTGCTTTCCAAGAGCTCAGGGTCTGAGTCCTGAGAGAGGGGTACAGGACAGCTGCTGGCTCTCTCCGCTCTGGTCCATGTTGCCATCTCCAAGCCAGCACTGACCCATGCTGTGTCTAATTCAGCCCACATTTCTGCTCATTCCCCTAATTCTCACAATCAGGGAGATGATCCCAGTACTAAACTGTGAGGGCAGAGGGGTCTGAAAGTCAAAGGATGGTCAGGGATGGGGAGGAAGGGAAGGCAGAAGAGATCAGAAAACACCCCCACGACTGTCTATAAATCCCCAGTGCACCCCTGAGCATCTCCTTCGCAGGAAGGATGGAGGGGTCAGGGCTCCCCCTCCCAGAGCAGAGGTGATGGAGGGGATTCTGGAAAGTGATGAGTGGCTGAGAGGGGGGAGGTACTGACCATTCCCCATCCCTCCTGGCACAAGACCTTGGGGTGTTGGATACAGGTGGTGGGATCCCCGCTGGAAGGAAAGACGAGGAGCTGGTTCTGGCTTCCCATGGTGGGTGCAGGGGTCCTTGTCACTGGCCCTGGCAGTGCTTTCATGAAAGTCAAGTTCTGGCTTAACTGTGTGACTTCAGGAGAGGAGCTTTAAGAAAACCATTGTGCTTTGTGAGAGTTATGAATGCTGCTGCAGAGGAGTTTGTGAATGCGACAGAGAGAGGAAAGGTGAAGGTCTGAAGGTGTATGGGGCAGTGAGCGAGGAGGCAGGTGGCCGTGGGATGGTCACTGGGTCGCCCTGTGGCCCCTAACTTGTTTGTCTGGTCTTTCCCAGGGCCTTTCAGAAAAATTTCATCATCTCCAAGTCTGTTGAGAAGAAATACGCCAAGAAGAGCCCTGCTACTCAGTACTCCAGCCTTCCAGAAACTGTGAAGGACAAGGATATATTTTCTTTGCACCAAGAATATGTAGAGAACGTGGATTTGAGTGAGCCTGTGCTAGACCCCCCCCTCTGCACAGGAAACTTCCCAGTCTCTCATCCTCACTCCTCACATCTTTGCCAGGGACTTTGGGATCAAGATGCCAGAGCTATTTTAGTTTGTGTCTGACGAAGCTGAGGAGGCCTCGTGATGCCCTCTCCTGCTTGCAGAACAGACTGCTTCTCCACAGGGTCTGCGCTCTCTATGATGGCAATGCTGACCAGGAAGATGAGCTGACTTTCCACACAGGTGAGACCATTGTGTTGTCTGAAAAGGAGGGCAGCAGATGGTGGGTGAATGAACCTGTGTATGCTGACCAAAGGTGGGATGCACATGATCCCCCCTCCATCCGTCTCTTGCCTCTGTCCCGTGACTGTTCTATCTGTTATGTCCTGCTCTGCATCTGTGTCTCCATCTTCCATCTTTTCCTTGGCAACCAAAGGCAGCTCTTACGGGCCCAGTTCCTTATCCCTCTGAATGCCCCTTCACCGCTGCTTTTCTTTTCTTTGTCCCTGCAGAAAGGGTGGATTGAAGGACAGCTGCACAGGCAAAGTGTCTTCCCTGCTCAACAACAAGCAAGACCTGCTTCAATTCAAGAAGGAAGATCTGATCACCTGCTTAGAATGCAATTTCCCAAGCTCCCATCTGCACCAAGGACCCAAGGGAAGAATGAGCTGCGAGGAGCAGCTCACCTGGTACCCATGGGCTGTAAGAAGTGCCGGGCTGTCCCAGAGGATCCCTTGGCCCAGCAGAGAAAATAAACACACCAACCTACACACACCACAGATGTGCTCCTGTGCCAGCCACGCCCCATACAGAGCACAGCCATGCACGCTGTGCTGCTAAATGCCTGGCTCCAGCTTTGCCCTGAGCATTGTGCTCCCTGCTCTGCTAGTGCTGATGGGAATCATGGCAGAGTGCAGCAGTGCTGGGCCTGTGGGGCTCTGGAGCTGAAAGTGGAGCTGTGCTGGCATGCAAACCCCTGCACACGGGCTTCTGCTGAAGGCTGAGCTCACTGGGAGCTTGGAAACGTAAACAAGTGCTGTGGAGCCAGCACCACCACGAGCCTGTACCATCCCTAATACCTCCCACTCAGGTGTCACTGTTTGCGCTCCAGAAAAAGTGCTCTGTGGCAGCTCAGGGCATTGCTCCTTCAGCTCCTGGCTCCCCAGCAATGGTGGAGAGGCCCTTTGAGCCCACCACCAATAAATACCGGCTCTTCAGTGCTCTGTATTTTGCAAGGCTGTTCTAATTTGAGTTTCTGGATCATTTCACTGCTCTCTCTCAGGCACAAAGCCTCCTTGCAGGCATCAGAGCAAAGAGGGATGACCTACCCGTGGATAACATTATTCACAATTCAGCTTCCATGGCGTTTCTCTGCTGTCTGTGTTTTTCCATTTGCCAAGACATGTTTCACAGTCTTCCTCTGTCCTTTCTGAGCCAAAATCCCATCCAGGTGAGCAAAAGAAGCCAGCTGGTGAGGTGCTGGATGCCAAAGGTTTTTAAGACATCAGCGTTGGCAGAAGTTGACCTGTCCCAGCAGGACCCACAGGGGCCGGAGGGCAGGTCCACTCCAGGAAGCTCCTTCCACCCTCAGAGGAACATTTTACTGATAAATTTCCTGCTTTTGCCCTGGGAACATGGCCAGGGCATCTGGCTCCGGCAGGACTGGTGGTCACCACTTGTGGTGGGCTGTGTGGGAGGCTGTGCTGGGACGCCCGGGTGGTGGGAGCTGCTGGAGGAGGCACAGCAGCGCTGCCCTCATCGTGCCGCTTGCCACTGGGCTGCTCTCCCCTGTGCGTGGTGCAACACTTCCTCTTCCTGTGGCAGTTGCTGCAGCTTGCCGTGAGCACGGGAGTGGCCACTGTGCCCAGGAGCGTCACTTTCGCCTGGCCCTGCTCAACAGCTCTTCCTCCGAGGAGGTGAGGGGCCTTGGGGACGGGTGGCTGGGGACCAGGGGGTTGTGACACCATGAGGGCCTCTTTCCTGACTGTGGGGCTGGGGAACTCCTGGTGGTGTGCCTTGGGGCTGGGTGGGGACAGGGACAGGTCTGTGGCTACTGGCTGTGGTGCAGCAGCTTGTGGCTAATGGCATGGGGCTGGGGAACCCTAAGGCAAGGGCACCTCTGGGCATGGGGCCAGAGGGGTTGTTTCAGCCACCATGGGAGTGCGGGTACAGGTGGAGAGGTCCTGTCCGTGGAGCAGGGGCTGCACATGAGCACAGACACAGAGACGGACCAGCCCAGCCCTGCCTGTCGAGAGCCCTGTCCTCCCCAGCAATGGGTGACTGCAAAAAGCTTCATGAAGTATTCACTGTGCTGTTGGAGTCCTCTGGCTCTGGGCTCAACAGGGGGGCTGGTGCAGGACATGCAGCCACCCGCTGGCTCATCCCTCTCCATGGGCTGCAGCTTCATAACCCCCAAGGCTCTATGAGCACCCGAACCAGCCCAGGGCTTGTGGCCCAACCAGCATGTCAGATGGATGCTCTTTGCCTCCATCACGGCAAATGCTTGTGGCTGCTGCAGGAGGGCAAAACACTAAGTCATGGGGAGCTGTGGCTGCCAGCAGGGAGAGTGTCAGGGGCCTTTGAGGTCTCTCCGAGCCTGTGGGGCGAAGAGACAGCATTTTGTGGCCATTTCCTGCTCGGGAGCACCCACATCTGTGTTTCCGGTGCACTGGTGGTGGCTTGTTTGTACTTCCCTTCAAGAAGAGGTGACAGTTCAGTCACTTTTTGAAAGGGCAAGCTTGCAGGGGAGCACAACCCACTGCACCCCCCCGGGATTGTCCAGCCACCCCCTCATCTCCCGTCTCTGCTTGTTGCTCGAACTCATAGGAGCAGCAGTGTTGCTGTTGGGTGTGTGTCCTGCGGGTCAGGTGTGAGTGCAGCTCGTTGGGTACCACAGCGAGCAGGTCCGTCCATGCTGCAGGAGCTGCAGGAAATGGTTAGTGTGGAGAAATGAAGCTGGTGCAGATCCATGGCCCCACCTAAGCATGTGGGGGACTGGGGGAAGCACATGGTCATCCTGTGAGGACAGGAGGCGTTTTCTCTCCTTGAGCTTTACCAGTAGAGAGGGGATCCTCCCCCCCTGCCCCGCCCAACCTGCTGCAGTCACTTCTGGCTGTGGGATGGAGGCTGTCCCTGCATCCCGGCTCCTCGCTCTCACTTTGGCCCATGGGATCAAGGTCCTGAGGGGCTGAGCACTTCATGCAGTCCCTGAGCATGAGAAAACCCTCTTCCATGTCACTTTAGCTTTAATTGAGTGTTTTTACATGGAGAACAGAAATGCCACCTAAATACAGGTATTTAAGAATGGTTCATGCACATGGGTGACTGTTAGTACCTCCTGCTCCTTCCTCCTGGCAATGGTCCAGGGCCCTTGAAACTGCAAAGCCCCAAGGCTGCTGGAGTGGGAGTGCCTGGCAGGCCCCTCCGCACCTGCGTGGGCTTGGTGGCAGCAGAGGGGCCGAGGGGCTCCTCTGCCTGGTGGCTGCTCAGCAGCACCTGCACTGATGTGGAGGAGGCCTTGGGGCTCGCTTCTGGCGGAGGAACTGCTTCGTGGGCAGGTGGCTGCCACTCTGGAGGGGAGCTGGAGTTTGGCTCATGGCCTGGGCGACGATGCCTTGCTGCTTGTTTGTGGGTCAGTTTGCAGACCCTAAAAGCATTACAGGCAGGGAGCTGCTCCTTGCACGTGTTGCCATCTGTCCCTGCCCGAGCCTAAGAAACTGCGGCAGTGCCAGAAGCAGAGCACAGCAATAAAGCCATTGAACATTTTCAAAAGGAAACGTGTACCAAGCTATTTCAGGTCCCTGCAGGGTTGGTGAGCAGCCAAGGGGTGTCCCAGGAGGCTGGGCAGGGAGGGTGTGTGGGAAGGAGTCCTGTGGTGCCACTGGTCCCTGTTACATCTTGCTGCAGGTGGCATGAGGGATGCTGTGCCAGAGGCGCAGGCAGGTGGTGCTGGCTCTATGCCTGCTGCTGGTCCTGTGGCAATGTTTCCGAGCTCCCACAGATGGCCTTAGCCACTTCCCTTGGCGTCCCTCTGCTCTGGATGTCCCTGCTGCCCGCTGTACCGCCAGCATCAACAGCTCCGCATGGTTCAACGCCCGCTACAACATGGCCGTGGGGCCTCTGCTGACGGGTGCAGCCCATGAGCTCTCCTCTGATGTGGTTCAGTGGTGGCTGGTGAGTGGGGGCATGGGCGGGAGCTAGGGGTTCTTCCTAGGCTCCCCAGATCTGTTTGTGGTCGAGCAGGGCCAAGATCAAGTTGGACAGATGCAATGGGGGATGAAGGGGTGCAGGGACCCTAGCTCACCACCTCCTCCCAGCTCTCTGGGCTGTCCCACACCCTTTTCCTAATATCCCATTGGGTTTTTCTGTGCCTTTCCCAGGGCTCTGCTGGGAGG
>NW_010141251.1:3967-4217 GCF_000699245.1 Pterocles gutturalis | reverse complement strand
AAATATTTTTGTCTTCACAGACATGGAATTCTGTTACTGAAAGTGGCTTTGGTGCATATAGTCCCTGCAGCAGCTTTTCCTGAATGTGGATTTTTTGCTTATACAGCTGGATGCCATCACAGTGGACTGTTTCTCCCTGCCTGCTGACAAGCCTCACTGTACTCTCATTTGTGTTGATGAAGTTAGCTCCTCGATGACCTGTCGCTGTTGCCTTCTCTGTGCTGTGGCTGGGTCCACTCCCGCCCCTGAC
>NW_010141251.1:2062-3875 GCF_000699245.1 Pterocles gutturalis | reverse complement strand
GTTTGCTGCGGCTGCACCCGTGCGGTGCCGGGATTACTACAGCGGTTTATTGCCCTGGGCTCTGGTGCCGTTCGGTGCCGTTGGATTTATGCCTGATTTGCGGAGTCCACTTTACAATTAGTGTGGGATGCTGTAGAAAGACACGTCCCTGATCCTGTGTTGTGTCTGGTACTTGTTGGGAGAAAGAGGAGATGAGTAGAAATCTCTTTCTGCCCTCTCTCCACCAGCTTTTCTACAGGTAGGCAGGTACCTGCACAGATGACTGAAGTGCATTTCGTCTGGTGGAAATTTATAGGGTTTTTTATTGTATAACCACAAAAATTATCTTTTTATGTGAAATAAGGAGCTTTTAAAATTAAATATATTAGAATCATGTAGACATTTATTTGATGATTGAAATGAATAGACATGCCCTACATTCAAATTGGAACAGGAATACATTGTGCAAGCTTCCAGCCTCCAGTTTAATGTCACCTAACTTCATAACTTTTTCCATCTTTTTCTGTGCTTTTATACCCAGTTCTTATTTGAAAGAGTACAAGGGGTGTCTAAAGCCACAATTATTGATCTGGATGCTCATCAGGTGAGTTGCTGACCTGTATTCAGTGCTGCAGATGTTTTGCTCAAAACACAAATGTGTGATAAATCCCATTTTTTCTAATAGTAGTGTAAACTGTCAACCAACAGAATACAAAGTTAATCATAGATGATGGAAAATGTGAACAGTTCAGTTGTTTCATTTTTTTGTTGTCCAAAAGGCTTTTAAGCCAGTTTTATAAAATTAAACTGACTTGTAGCTCCATCATGTGGCTAGAGGTAAAAGTATTTTTGACTTGCATACTGAGCTGAGGCATAACGGTCTCCAGAGTAGATCAGTATCCCCGAAGAAACAAGAATCTCTTAAAAGAGTTACAGTTAGTTCAGTGTGTGTGATTGTTGCAGCAGCCTTTGCAGGGGATGAATTTGACCTTCAGTGGTTTAATGGAAGCCTGGTTTCAGGCTGATGAAGTAAAGAAAACATCACTCTTCCCCTGGTAAAGTGATTCACTGTGGGTGCGGAGAACGAATCCTCCTGAAAGGAGGGAAATAGTATTTTTAGAAAAGTAGTTAATGCACCAAAGTTATGTCCTGTCTGAAGCACTGAAGGTCATTTATTATGTGTAAATAAACCATTGTGAAGTAGCTCCATGGCAGTGAGGAAGCCTAATGGCTGCAAGTTTTCCATCTTCTGTCATTTCTCTTATCTGCAGGTTAAGGCATCCTAAAATTACCGTGAAATAAGGACGTAGATTATGCAGTAGACAGACGTTCTGTGCGCATGATTCTCTTCAGCCATCGATGTCAGTGTGGGGGTTTTGTGCTTATTGGGGTGTTTTTTGGTTTTTTAAAAAAACTTCTTGTAGTGGGTTTTGATTTTCAGATATCATGCCGGCAGTCTCAGCCTGTGCACTAACTCCTCCTTTTGTTTCCTTTCTCTGGGGAACGAGAGGTGCGTGGAGTCGTAGCCCAGCAGATCCTTTTTAGGAATGCAGATACTCTCGTCTTGTAAGTGTTCCAGTGCTCGGTGCATTGGCGAGTTTCACCTTTCATAAGAAAATGGTTCACGCAGAGGCTCTCTTATTCCTAGATTTCTGTTCGTGAACTGTTTATTTGTGGACCAAAGATGCTGAAGAAATAAGCAGGAGTTGCCGTATCTTAGGATAAGGAAATGCAATTCTGCCGTTTCCAATTCCCTTTTCCGCACATGTTGACTAGCTTTAGCCCAGTGATTCTTTTTTGGTTTTGGGGTTTTTTTTTTTTTTATTTGGTTGTT
>NW_010141251.1:0-1893 GCF_000699245.1 Pterocles gutturalis | reverse complement strand
AATTATCTTAGTGATTGCTGTGAAAAGGTGGGTTTTATACTAGTGGGAAAAAAGCCTAAAGGAGACCCAAAAGAATACTGTTTACATTCAGAAATTGGAGAGCGGAAAATGCTCAGAATCTGGGTTTTCTCTTGAGCATCAGTCTTTACAAACAATCCAATATTTTTGTAGGGAATTCCTGGTGTTAAACAGTATGTTAAACTGTTGGGTCTTTAGTGTTTGTAATTTTTCCCAGGGATTACTTATCTCACCAAGGCTTGAATTACCAGAAGAGCTGTAGTTTGCTTTATTCATTTATTTATGGCTCCTTGTTTAAGAATATGAGTATCTCTGGTGCAGCTGAAAGTGACGTTTTTGCATCATGGGAAGATGGGAGATCTGTTTGGTGGTCACAGTTGCTTTTGTGATGCTGCTGAACAGAATTAACTTCTCATTTTGTTTATTTTTCGTGTATCTGCAATGAGATTTGTAGATGAGATTTATGATAATTAACCTTCACAGAGATGTAAGGGTGTTGAGTTTGATAATACCCACAGTCTTCAGACTGATACTGTCAGAGCCCCCAAAACTCTGCACCTCTAAATAATCTTGAAGACTGTAAATAAGGGAATGGCACAGGAGTTTTAAATATTAAATCTTTGTAGTCTTAATTACTCCAGAATTTGCAGCTCATTTAATTCTGTGTTAGTATGCTAGGAACAGCTAACTGTAAATTTCCTTCAGGGAAATGGCCATGAGAGGGACTTTGTGGATTATCACCGCATATATATTATGGATGCGTACAACAGATATATTTATCCAGGGGCTGGATTTGCTAAATGTGAGTATGATGGAAATTCATATTCCAAAATGTAAAAGACCTACTGTGTTGTTGAGTAACTTCCTCATTTACTAATAAGCTTCCTTGCAACAGTGCTAACTAATTATTTGTTTTAATTTCACGTTGAACACAGGATTTTCAGTGATCACTGTGATACAGTGCAGGAACGTTAATGCTGTAGTGTTTTTCCTCACTTCTGGAACGCCAGGTGTGGGTCTGATGTGGACTTTGTTAGCAGCCCCTTCAGAAGCTCATGCCACGCTTCGAACAGGGAGTTGAGTAATCCTTTGGATTTGAAGATAACCGTTAGAATGTAACCTTTCCCTTACACTACATTTATAAAAGAATTCACTGAGGATTAGCTAATACTGTGTGAAAAGGTTTCATGCACTTTTGACAGTTATATTTAGGTGCTGTCTTTCCAGTAGAACTTATTTTATAAGCATCTAGAAAACAAGCTGCATCTGAATGTGAAACAAGTCGGGAAGCAAAAGGAAGTCATACAAGTGTTAAGAGCTGGTGACGGATTTTTTTGGTTGCTGTTGTTTGCTTATCCCTACTGTGATGTGCCTGTTGTGTCTGGTGACTTGTCCCCAGTCATTAGTGGAGTTTTGATAGTTGTTAAATCAGAATGCAGAAGCCCGAAGTTGGTTTGATTCTGTTGCACTGTCACTTGTTACAGGCTTAATTTGTTAACTGAATCATAGTGTACTGGGGGAGATGTTCTTCTGCTGTTGAATTTCTTCAGTGATGCTGTCGTTCTGAGAAGCCTACTTAATTTGGATTCTTGGCAAGAACTAGGTGCAGTGCATTGTCCTTCTGTCTTTATTTAGTAAAGATTTTTAAAATTGCAGTAGATGTCTTTCAATTACCAAACTGAAAAAATGATCATTTAAAGCACATCATGTCTGCAAGCAGACAAATTGCAAGCGAATGAAGATTTTTTTTTTTTTTTCTAAGAAAAGCATCCCTTTATTCATGTATCGGATGGGCAACAATTTGAACAGATGGATTAAGACCAAAACAGAGTAAGACCCTGTCAGCGAATCTGAAATACGAAACTCACCCCTCTC
>NW_010141250.1:49206-71266 GCF_000699245.1 Pterocles gutturalis | reverse complement strand
CGGCTGCCTCGGGAGCTCGGTGGGCGGCCAGCGCGCCGGTGCCTGCCAGCGCTGTTAGTGAGCTGCAGGCGGTGTCAGGGCTTTTTCCCGTGAGGATCCTCCGGTGTGTAGAGTTGAGGTCTATCTGTCTGCCTTGGTTAAAAAGTCTGTGTAATACACAAATTTGTGGGGACTGGGTTTTACTAACTTGAGGCTCAGGTAAGCAGCAGAGGGCTTTTATCTTTAGTGAGAGCCATTCCTCCTCTGCCGGTCTTACTGAAGTCTGTGAGTTCAGTTGAGGACGAGTGGGTGCCAGAGGTCTGAAAGTCAGTCAGCAGAGCTGGGAGGGTTGGTAAGCATTCACATACATACATTCTGTTCTGATTGTACAGTATTTGTACATGCTAAGGAAAATAGACTGAAAACAGATTTGCTGATTAAATAAGCACTATAGTTAGTACTATATTTGTATAGTATTTTTTTTCTTTGATGTTGGTCCAACACTTTCCATTTGTGTGGATTGTTTTTTGTTACCACCGTATTACCATTTTTAAAAAGTTGTCAGAGCAAATCCATTGGCTTTAGCTGTAGTTCTTCAGCTTCCGTGTTAAAGGGAAGGTAGTCCTTTACATTTGTTTGAGGACATCTGCAGAGGTGGGCAGCCATCGCTGAATTGATTTGTAATCTTGTTTTTATGGTCACTGGTTTATAGTCCCTTATTTGTTTTTATCATTTTCTTTCCACATTTTTGTACCTTTTTCTTAATTAAAAGACTTCACAAGTAGTATTTGTTGCAGTTTCACTGATAAAATTTTCTGTCATTTTCTCCTTTCGTCTGTAGGTCAGTTTGAATGGGGTGTGCCTAGAAATAGTACAAGTAATCTTATTTCAGAATAATGTCACAGGCATGTATGCAGAAAAGCAGAATTCTAGTTATGACTGATATGTTTCTCTAGAAGCTTAAATAATGCTTCACATGCTGCCAAAATGAATGGACTGCAAGAAGACTAAATATGGGTTTCAGTGATTCGTTTAAGGTCATATAACAAGACAAAGATGGGAGGACAGTCCAAATCCTTTTTCCTGTATCTTAGCTGCAACCTATCCCTTCTGGTTTGAACTGCTCATTTCAGTAGGTATAATTTTTTTTCCATTTGTTTTTACATTATATTGGCCTAACATTCTCAGTTTGTGCAGATAAATTAGGCTGTTCCCCCCCAGTATTGTTGGTCAGACTTTGCTTTTCTAAGCTTTCTGTTAAGCATTGGAAAGTAAATAATTTTTTCAGATGGCCTCCTCTCCCATTCTTCTCATTAAACATTGCAATATATTTTGAAAGGAGCAATTCTTTGGTGTTATTATAGGACTATAAATGTATTTTCTGCTTTCTAATCAACACATTGTCTCTTTCCTGAAAAGCTTACATGCCAAGTCTTTGTTCTTCTGCAGGTTTACACATGTGCTTAACTTCAGTGCATGTGCTTCACTCATCCAAATCCTTGTACACCATGGAGAAGTTTATCTGTTTAAGACAAATTCTGCAAAACTTGCACATATATTTAATAAAAGATGAGACAAGAGAACACTGTTATTATTTACAGGTACTAGCATGCAAAAAAATTATCTTTTCTGATCTTTTGTTATGTTCGGTCCCATTCTCCTGCAGGGGAATAACCTTTGGAGCTACAAGACTGTACCGTTGCCCTTCCCCATTGCTGTGGTATCATCTAAAAATGAAAGATTTTGCAGCAGTTCTGTTATCAGCGTCATTATGAGTTTAGCAAGGTCTCTGATACCACCATCTGCCTGTTGATAAAAGTGGCCTCTAACTTCAAAGTCCTCTTCTGTTTTATGGCAGCTGTGTTTCATAGGCAATTTTAGCAGCTTTACATTAAGGGTTTGAGAGTTTGCAGCAGTTTGGCTTCATTGTGACCCAGTTTAATATTCTGAACTTCAGCTTGGCTTGCTGAAAACAGGACAGTTTTTTAAAGTTTCTTTCTGCTATTTTTTTTTCTTCCCACCACACAAATGCGAGTATTTGTGAAAAGCTCTCAAGGCAGAACTGTCTGCAGAGCAGTAATGAAGCAGATGTGGTTCCTGTACAGTGCCTTAACACTGGTTTAGCAGAAGCTGTTCCAGTTTCTTGACTGTGACTGTCAAAAAAGGTGGCAGCTGGGTGATTTTGGGGTCATTAACTTTGGTGCAGCTGTAACCTCTGTGAGTTTGGTTTAGATGCAGTTCTTATACAACTATTAGTTGGAAATATTTTTTTTTGTCTTTAAGACAAATAGTAATTAACCATTACAGCAAAGTGTCTTAGGAAATGGTTAATTCTCCATCTCTTATGTTTTCAGAGTATATTTTCTTCAAAATATGCTGTAATCAAACACAATTCTTGAGCGTAGTTCAAGGGTAATTAGATAAATCTAACTTCCCTTATGCTTGGAAGGGTCAATGTTGTCTTCCAGCCTTAATCTCCATGGATGAGAACTGATCGTCTCCATGAGCGAGTGGTTTGAACTATACATACAGCAGAAGGGTTAAAGGTGATTTTTTTTCGTCATCAGTCCTCTAAAGTGCTTGTTTCAGTTTTGTTTCTGGAATTAATAATACACGTTTTTACATGTGAGTGACCCTCTAGTGAGGTGAATATTGCAATCTGAAGCATGACTTACATTTTGCAATAGAAGGAGTTCAGTTTCATTTGTTTGATCTTTGCTTCTTTAGCTGGATATTGTCTTTGCTGATATTATCTGATTTATTGGTTTTTCTTTTTCATCCCATCTATAATTCTAATCATGTGTTTAAAAAGTGTTTAGTTCGAGGGCAGTAAGAGATCTTGCAGACCAAATTTGAATTAATCTGTGGCAGTACAATACTTTTTCTCTCCCAGAAGTGAATAATCATCTTAAATTCACATTAAATCTTTTTGTGTTACTTGAAAACTCACAGATTAATAAATTCAAAGCTGTCAGTTTCTGCACTCATGGAATGACAGCAAAGGTGAAGTTCATGTCAGGGAAGCCCACGTTCTTTTCCTAGACCCTGGAATACAGGGGAAACAAGGACCTGCTAGGATTTTTGTCATGGGAATTCTCTTCTGAAAGATTTTAGGCATCACAGTTCAAAACTTTACATAATGCAGTCCAACTATTAGGAGAAAAATAAGGATGACCAGGGTCAGTGGTGTTTACCTCGGTTACCCTTATGTGCTCTCAACCTCCTGGCTGCTGTCAAGATCAGTTTTTGGTATGTCATAACCTAGCTTCCATTTCAGATTGTCTTCTTACATAAGTAACTCTAGTGCCTCCTCAGCTGTGACTGTTGCTTTCAGAAGTGGTGTAATTGAAACTCACATTCCTTTTTCCTGTGTCATCTCAAACATCAGTTCTAAGTGGCAGTAGGAAAACTCAGCAACATAGTGATTAGTTTTTCAATTTTCTGTTCCTTTCCAGAGCAGAAGGTCCCTGGAGTTAAGAACAATTTTGCTTTTTATATTTTTATGTAGGCACTTGTCTTTGCAGTGATAAATTAATGCCAGTTTACTGAAGGTGTCTTAAGTTCCTCCCTTTAAAGGAAATTTTTATAATTTCAGATTGGCATTTATAAATTAATAAGGTTTTTTTGGCTTTGGTGAGTTTTTCCCCTTGGATTTCTCCAACGCAGGACTTTTTTGTGTGTATCACAGTAGCTCTTCGCTGCAGCTTGAGCTGTGATCCCTGGGTAGGCAAGCAGAAAGGCAAATGCAAGCAGCTAATTTTATGGTTTGAAATAAAGTGAGATTACACTTAAATATGTATGCTTTAGGAGCAGGAATTTAATAAAATGTTGCAACCTGGTTGCAACTCTTAAATAAGCAGTGAATGTTAGCCTAGATGTGGTAACATCCAACACTGTCATGCACCGTGGAGGTGGGAAAGAGAGGTTCTGGATAAACACACGTCTGTAGTTTTACACTGTTTTATGTAAAACTATCTGAATAATGAATTGACGTTGCGCTCTTCTGTAGTCATATCTAGAACACTACATAGGGATAGAAGATGCTTTTTCTCTGTGTGACGCTTAAAGATTTCAGAAAGGAGCTAATGAAAATCTAGTAACAGTTTGTATAATACAAAGATTAGGTAATGAAACAGGAAGAGAGAAATGAAAACCCATCTTTTGCAATATGGAGGAGAAGGCTGCAGGACTACAGTTAAGGCACTGAATAATAGATGATTCCTATTCTGACAGTAGTTTCCTTGATATAAAATTATGAAGGTAGTTGCTTGGTATTCTTCTGCTGTGTATTAAAATTTCTGAAGTTTCCTTTTCTTCCAGTCCAGGAATAGATTACTGTAGAAGCATAGCTGTGTGAATGATTTTGTAATCTGTCTCACAAAATGAAGGTTAGAAGGGAAGACCAGCATTTTTTCTATCTCTTGGTGTAGTTTATCACTTGAACATCTGTCTTCTGTCAACTTGCCTCTAAAACCCCTACACACTTTTCTTTTTAAGAGAACATACCTTTGTTTTGCAACTACAAGTTTGAGCTGATCGCATACCAGTTACTGGTTGTCTCCTGGTAGTGTGTTATAGTGTATCGCTGTTATACTTAAATCCTAGCATTCGATATTATTTTAGGACAACGAGTAATTCGTCCCATGACACCCTCTGTCATCACTTGCGCATACTCTCCATCTCTGTCATCTGTTAATGACGAAGTATTTTCTTCCACTCCGAGAGTGGTTAGCTGTAGGTACATGTAATCCGAGACAAAAACCACACTTCTGAGCAGTTATACTGGTGTGCTTTGTCCATGGCCAGGAAGGTCACGAGTGGCAAACCCTTTCTTATCCCAAAATCAGCTTGCTTTTTTTGTTTTTTGTTTTTTGTTTTTTTTTTCCCCTCCAGTCTTGGGGTAAGCAATAGGGACTGGTGGCTTTGTAGGTATGATGGTATAAAAAAACGGCACTGGCTGTCCCTCACGTTGGAGCTCTCGGAGCCATCAAGGTCATCTGTGCCTTCACAACACATAAGTTTAGAGGTACACAGGATGGAGGTTGACTTCATGGGGGAATAGAATTGTTGAAAACAAGATGAAAAATCTTTGAGAGATCATCTGTGCTTTTTCCCCTTCCCTTTGGAGATGGGTCAGGTATTGCTGACCTGCCCCCGAGAGATTTTTGTCAAACCTATTTTTAAAATTCAGTCTCCATTAATGGAAGTTTTACAACTTCTAAACTATTAATCGATTTCACTGCCTTAATTACAGTTATTAAGATAACTGTATAAATACAGTTTATTTCCTTTACTTAGTACCCTGTGTGTATCAGAGATAGCTATGTGCTTTTCTTTAGTCTTCTCTGAAGGTTTTACTCAAATTTTTGCAATACCAGACTTTGAACTAAACTGTCTTTATGTGATCTCTTTATCTAGGGATGAGCTAATTACTTTTAATTCATAGCGGTAACTCAGTTCATTCAGGGCAGCAGAATTTTGTGTAATTATTGGCTGCAGATGTAAACAGTAACTGCCTTGCTTTGGAGGAACTAAGATGTTGCTTGAAATAAATAAACATAATTTTATTTAATTGTTCAGTTTTATCCTTCTCTTTTACAGCTATAGTAATTTTATGTTCCTTATCACAATTTAAAACTCTTCTTGTGCCTTTTACAACTTCTCTGTGGGTTGTGACCTATGGTTTAACAAATAGTCCTTTAAATCATCTTCTACTCTCCCGCTTAGTTCATACCTTTCATAAAATATGATGTGAAAATTGAAAAATGTGTTCAGGGCATATTATATCAGTATTGAATAAAACAGGGTTTATTAATGTATGCTTATATTGCACCTCGTATTGGAGTACTTGCATTATTTTATCTTTTTCTCTGATAGTGTCTCACTGTCAGTTTGTGATCAAGTGTAGCCCCTGGATGCTTTTCTGCGAGCTGCTCTTTAACTGGTCATTTCCCAACTCTTAAGTTCAGTTGTTTATTTCCCCTGTGCACCATACTTTGCCCCTGTTGTATTGTATCCTGTTTGCAGGAGATTCTTCGTCTGGTTTGTCAGAACTGACTTGCCTTCCACAGTGTGTGCTGCCTCCTCCTGACTTGCTGTTACCTGCGTTCCCCATCCATGTACTTTATTTTGCCATATACAGGCCATGGATGGAAACTCTGGACTGTAGCAAGCTGAGCTTCTGCGTCCTCTCTGAAACGGCAAATACACATTAGTAAAACTGTACTTAAATTCTCTACATGTACTTTTTCTAACTGTTTTTGTACCTGCTCAAAAGTAATTTAATTTTCAACTTACTTTCCTACTTTATATATGAGAATGCTATGTGACCCAATGACAGAAGTGTTACTGTAGTTAAGATGCTTTTCCTCTACCCACCAAGAATGTTACCTGATCAGAAAGGAAAACTTGTTGATGTTGCACTGTTCCTGAGGAGCTGGTGTTGCCTTTTATTTGTTGTGTTATTTGTGTTATCTTGTTAAGTGCTTTAAAAAAAATAATCTCCAGTATTTTTTTTTTTGAGTGTTTTGAAGTTGTATTGACTGGCCTGTGAATTCCTGAATTTGCCTTTCTCTCCTTTTTAAAGACAAAAATTGTTTAATTTTCCTAGTATTTTGGAACCTCTCCTGCGTTTGATGAGGCCTCAAAAAAAGCTGTTTGAGGGCATTATGTTGTTTAGGAAACTTACCTAAAAGCATTGGCGGATGAATGTCCTTAGATCTCACAATGTTCGAAATACTTAACTATATAGTCTATGATATGCATTTTTCCTGTTCAAATCTATTTATTTTGTAATTGCTACAAATTGTGCTACTCATGTTTATACATGCCAGTGGAAGCAAAGAAGATATTGAACACCTTTTCAGTGTATTCCATTGTTAATTTTCTGATCTTACTGATTTAGCAAGCCTTATTTGTAATCCTATGTGTTCCTTACTTTCCTAGTTATATCTCATTTTAAGTCTGTCAATTTGATAATTTTTTTTTTTTTTTTTTTTTAAACAGAATTCCTGCTTGGCTACAGCTGTGTCTCTTCTAGGCAGAAGATGATGTCAGCAGAGCAGGCTGTGGCATTGCAGGGCTTCACAGCTATTTCCTTGCCTAGTGTTGTCTTTGCTTACAGAACTCCTGTTTTGGTCTCCTGTTTGCTGGCTTTTACATTATTTATGTCTACTTCAGCCCACCTTTCTCCAGAGGATTCATCTATTCAGAGAAGTGCATTTCAGTGGAATTTTAAATGGTTTTACCCCAATTTGAAAAAAGAAAAAAGGTCAAAATTTCCTTTGCAACAGCAGATCTGAACCTTACCAACTCTCCAGATAGGCTTTTTAGTGTGTATGTTTGTTAATAATAAAAATACATGTTAAAACATCTAGGTGCTTACTACTAAAGTTAGAAGTTGATTTAATGAAAAATGGGCTAACATACTCTAGTGGTTGTATACATAAGTACTGTATGTATATCTTTACGCAAACTTAAGAAAGTGTGTTGTTTATGGATATATTATAGAATGCTTTTGAAAACTTGTCTGTTAATAATTTAATTTTAATTTTACAGCACACACCACTCAGGCAGATGAGAAGACAGTCCCTGGTACTCCTACAGATGCTAATGCCAGAGCCTTATTGTTTTGCAATGGACCTTTAGAACATTATGACTTTCTGATTAAACGAGAAGAGCTGAGAAATGATGAACAACAGAGAAGAGTTGTGCAGCACCTGCAGAAGTTGCATGAGAGCCTTAAGGGCTACAGCATCAGTTCAAAAAATTTTCTCTCAAAGGTGAGGTTTATAATGATAAAAATATTTTTTTGCATTTATATTTGCTCATAAGAATGTGCTTAAAATATGTTTTTATTAAAAATGTATTTCTGTCATTAACATGAGTCTTATTTTTTCAGATGGGTCTGTACAGATAGATCTTTGCTTGTGTTTGGATCTCTGTTCTTTCTTTTTTGGTTTGTAAAATTCCAGTAGCACTCCAGAAGCAACTAAATTAAATATTATTGAAATAATTCTGTGGGAAAATCTGATATGATTTTGGTTGTGTCCGCTGTCTGCCTTTCCCAAAACGTCGTTTGGCTAAAGGAGAGAGGGGCCTAGACCCGGTTTTAACCTTCAAGTGCTGGTGTAACACATATGTGTTTGGATTACACATATGGAACACTGATGTTTTTTGTTCTAACAAATCTTCCATGAATATAAATGAAATTAGCCAGCAGAGTCTAAGTAATCCAAGCTAAATAATTTAGCTTTGCAAAATACAGTATAGATCAGATACAACTTTCTGAATAAAATGACCATTCTTTCCAGTGTTGTTAGTCTCCAGCTGAGATAAGGAAAGAAGGCAGAGGTGTGATTTGTACCCCAGTTGTGTTCTTGGGGGCATGACAGCTCCTTTTCAAAGTATTAACAAAAATTCAGATATATCACTGTTGCGCAGTGCTTTAGCAACCATAGTGCCTTAGCATTAGTAATGCTAATAGCCTTCTGTTGCAGCTCTAACTTTTCCCTGAAGTTGTTGGCACAGTGTTTTCCAGAGACTCTGTGGCAGTATTTTTCGTGTCTTGTTCTCATGCTGCTATTCTCAGATTGCTGCTCTTGTGGCCTTGCACGTGCAAATCTTGATAACATTGTTATGGCAGGTTCCCCTGGGAAGCAACTAGAACTGGTGTGAGAATCCCCCTTCGGTTTTACTTGCCTCTTGTTGTGTAGATTTGAGTTTTATCCCAGAAAACCAAACATAGTGCCCAGCAAAGTAGATATTAGTCATTTAAATACTCGGTAAATATTAGGCAATCATAGATGCGCACAGAAGCTGAACAAGCAGTGAATATGCTTAATTTGCACCTGGTTAACGTACTCCAGTTGGCACAAATAGTCATAAACATGGTGGGGGGAAACAACAATAGGGTGTTTGACTGAGTCTGATTGCAAAAGTATAGTTCTGGGAAAAAAAGCATGGCAAAATATTCATTGCTATAATCGTCTTCACTTCTCCTGCGTGCCCTGGAGACACATCTCCCTACACCTAAGAGGGGATGTCTAGAAGCTGTCGCTGCTCCTCTCAGCCAGGCACTGAGTATTCTCATTTTTCTTTCTCTCCTTCTCTTGCACCACTCTTGTTTTTATTTTTTTGTCAAAAGTAACTTTTATGTTTACAGTCAATGTATGCAGTCAGCTGCAGACCCTGCTAACAAATCTCAGTGTCAGCCTTCCTCAGCATCTGTTCTGCAACACAGCCCGTCTCATGGGCATAAATCTAAATATCTAAGTCTGTTGGACTTGTTACCTAACCATATAGTTCTCATTTAAACCCCAATACTGCATTTTGTTTGCATGGTAAAGCCTAAATGATGTAGCATGAGATCAGGGGAGATAAAGCCTACAGGCCTCTAAATGATGTGCTGTTCTCTGCCCTTGAAGCACCAAATGACAATTTACATTGCAAGGGCCTTGGAGTGGTATATTAGCTTCAAGGCATTAAAAAAATAGAGAACACTGGTATGAGAACAAGTAGTATACCTGTACATGACCTGTGTTATGCTTGTAAATATGCCTGTTTCAAACAGGCAGGTATGGCAGGGTGCTGAGCATTGGGGCACATGCTTGCTTATCAAACTGCCCCCAACATTTCTTGAATACTTTAACTCATACACTTATCTGGAGATCATGTATTTGCTAATTGTATGCTTGACTGGAAATACTGTAAATGTCTTCCTGCCTCCTGATGAAAGGAAGCGGACTAGATACCCAGGAAGGAGCTCCCTCCCCAACCCCGCCGAGTTATAGTGAGAAGAAACCTGAATGGGAAATAATTCCATGGAGCAGAAGTCAGGCACTCTGGAAGGAAAAACATTGAAGTGGGGAAGTACAGGAAGCAAAGTGCTAAGGCAAGACTAATCCTAGAGGGCAGTGAGTGTGTCTTTGGAAGTTCTATTCTGAAAGCAGTTAACCTAGCTTTAAACAAGGGGTTTGGCTGTGTGATCTGCCCGGTCCCTGACAACCTGAATCATTCAATGATTCTAACTCTAATGTGGGAATTGCAACCAAACAATGCTTTGGGGTATATTTTTACCTGCTCCAGCTGGTGGTTTAGCTTGTCACATTGTTTACCTTTTTACTTTTGGGATTTCTTTAATTAAAATCTATTAAAAACATAGGAAGCATGTAAAAATGACAAATACAGTCTGACAAGTATATATTTACGGTATGTTTAAAATATTTATTTATATTGTATTGTGAGACAACAGTATGTGGGTGTGTGCCTGAGGATCCATGTTGTCT
The DNA here is from genome assembly GCF_000699245.1 of Pterocles gutturalis. Lineage (NCBI taxonomy): Eukaryota > Metazoa > Chordata > Aves > Pterocliformes > Pteroclidae > Pterocles > Pterocles gutturalis. The sequence goes on along the minus strand of NW_010141250.1, from coordinate 61,001 downwards.
TGATGTTTTTGTAGGCTAGCTCTCGAATCTAAACCATCTTCCTGATTCAATTTGGGCAAGTACCAAATACAAAATATAAATTTCCTCTTTCAAAAATGGTTATTGCTTGTCTTTGGTATACAAATCAATATGGCAGTGTGCCTGAAAGAGAACTGTTTGTGTAAGGAGATCATGCTGTATTCAGCTTGCCAAACTACACCTGTACATGTAATCTAGCAGGCCAGAGTTTTGCATCTTGAGGATACGCAATGTGAAAAGGTTTTTTTGTCTGTCTGGATGACTTGTTAATCTTTAGTGTTGAGTTCATAATCTTTTAAATTGCCTGTCTCAGAATTGACTTTAGACACTGTACCTGGACTGTAAAAGAGGAAGTAACTCAAAAGGAAGCCAGTTATCTATCTGGCTTGCTCCTACATTATCTTTTGGACATACTGCCAGACTTTTGTTCATTTTCAATCTTCAGAAGAAATGCTATGATGAAGGTGTTGGTCTTACTGTCAAACCTGAGGATAAGTAGGCTAGAGCATTTTGATCTTTTCTGGTAACGTGTTTTGGACATCTAGACATTCTGTTCTAAAAGTGCTGCCTTTGAGAATAGTTTTGAGAGCTGACTTTTGTTAACTGGAGTGCCCTGAACCATTATAGTTGTTAGAGCAGGTGCCTTGTAATGGCTTTGTAGATCAGGCATTATGTGGGTTTGTTATTTACTGTTTCTTTGATTGGGAAGCTTGAATAGGGAAGAAAGTCTTTATTGCAGAGAACAAATACTAATCTTATCCTATTTAGGAAATTGTGATGCTACTTTGTCGCTGTATAACAGCTCTAAGCTCAGTAAAGCCAGCCTGACTGACACTTTCTTAAAAGGAGACAGTCAAATGCCACTTCTAGGTTGAGAATATGGTTTTCACTAGTTCCTTTAAGGCACTCCTCTCTTTCGTTTAACATTGCTTCAATCCCATGCTTTAATTTTAAACCAGCTTTTAAAAATTGTTGCGCGTCTTGCTGATACCTGGGAACTAATGCCGCAGTCAGTGAGAAGCAGCTGTAGAACTACTTGCTGTTGAGGTAAGTGTTGTTGCAGTTCGAGGTTTTTCTTCTAAATATCTCTGTGGAAATCTTAAGAAGACTGATGACTGGGTTGAGCACCATGGTACCATGTCATACATCAAAACCCCAGAAAGGAGGAGAGCAATGAGTTTTGTGTGAATCTGTTAAAGCTAGCTTGTGTAATTAAAACAAATTATGGTTCATGATAGAGAAGTCACAACATCTTTATTTCTCTTCTGCTATCTTTGAGGAAGTTATTCACCAGTTCAAACAGAGTTCCTTCTGAGATAAAATAAAACCAAATAAAGTAGGGTTTAAATTCCAGTGCAAGCTGGATTTTGCTTCAGCAAAGTTGTAATCAACATCCTTAATGAAGGTTTTTCCCAGAATAAGAGTCACAACTGTGAAGAGGTAGTTGGTAAAATCGTAACTATCAAGCACCATACCAGCTGTAGACAGTTTTATCATATGCTTGTCGTATGTTTGCATCTGTTGAGGAGTTTTTGGAGTAAGCAAAATATGTGATTCTCTGCCATGGGCTTTCAGGGTAGGGATGCTGTTGCAGACTTAGCTGAGTTTTGAAAAGCAGAACAAAGGCTTTTCCTACTGAGAAGAGGTGGTGGGTACTGCTCTCTGGAATTGGCCTAGGTTTAATAGGATTTGTGTAGGTTTATGAGTGGAAGTAGTTCATGTAACTATTAGAAGACATCTCCAGGAAGTACTAAGGATACAGGGCACAGGTAAATCCTGTATTTGAGAATAGCTTGTTTGTACTCTTCTCCCATGAAGGCCTGGTAACTTTGAATATGCTGTGAAGTAAAAAATAAACCTTATAGTACAGCTGTGAACAATAGTTTTTATGATGAAACAATTTGCATTGATTTTCCGTAACGTTTTGTATTTAATGGGTTTTAATAGAGGTAATGAAACAAATTAATGTATTTTAAATTACTTAAGGACTTTTTTGGAAATCAGTCAAACACTTTAATCAGTTACACAGAGTAATTTGTAGGTTGATGTTTTGCTTTTTCAGGAGGCTTCTAGCAACTTGACTAACCTACCTTTAGCATGAAATCTACTGGCAGCTTTTTAGAAATAAAAAATAGTGGTGCTTGGAATTTCAAGCATGCTCATTTTTCCTGGCTCGGTCATTGAAAGGTATGTTGTTGAGAGGTTGCAGTGAAGAAAAGGGGAGGGGGAGAGAGAGAGAAGCCTCTCTCTGTTGGCCTCTCCTGTAGTCTGATATTCCTTATTATATTGCCTAATTTCGTATGTGATAGAATTGCAGAAGATAGATAACAATTATCCCAGAAATAGAGACTGCTTGCATTTCTGAACCATTACAAGAATGGTGTGCTTTGATTTTAGTTTTGTTCAATTGTTACTTTCTATCTAAATAGTTTTGTTCAATAAAAATATGGTAAAAGTAGGATTAGGGAACAAATATTTGTATCAGATACAATAGGAACATTTCAGTGTTTATCTGAGAGCCTTGCATTACCTCACAGGCCAAAGCTTTCTGAAATGAGTAGTTTGGGGGTGGGGGGACATGACACCAGCTATTTCCTTTTATAGTAATAGAACTATGTATTTTTTTATGATGTAGAGTTTTTGGGGCATTGGCTTAGAATGAATTTGAGAGGAAAAAACAATTAGTCTTGCTGCAAAGCAATTAGGCTTCTGTCTTTCAAAATTATTACTCAAATTTGAACAATGACTTTGATCTTCAACTTGGTGAAAGCTTGGCCTTGAATGTTGGGATATTTTGAGATCCTCTGAATTAAAGTTCAAGGCTGTAAGAGTTTGCATAGATGTTTCAGATCTCTAGCTTTTCAGAAAAATACCAATTGGGACATCTGAAGAGTTGTTGAGTTGCTGTACTAATGACTTGAAATAAGCTCAATTATCAGTGAGGTCATGTTTTGAAAAGAGGTATGAACAATAGTAAACACCATTCAAGACCTTGAAAATGTCTTCAGCTACAACAGCAACCAAAGAGAAGGTCTGAAAGAGTGGAAAAAAGAGGCAGTTTAGTTAGTGTTTGTAAGAAAATCTGTTGTTTGGAGACTTGTCTCTTGAATTTTGCATATTTTAATTAACCACCTTAGTAGTGTGACATGTATTTTCATCTAAAAGTTTCTCAAATCAGTGTGTAAATATTCCCAGGAAATTAGTTGCTTGCTTCTGGTGTCTGGAAGCAGGGAGTATGGGAGAAAGTGGGAAGGTGTTGCACATAATTAAAGATATTTAAGAAAGAATAAGAAGTTGTCAGAATGAAGGAGATGTTTTAACCAGTATAATTCCTTAGATGAGGTAGGATATTGTTTGATTAAAGTGAAGTTTAAACAAAAAATCAGATTATATTAGTTTCTTTTAGCTAAAAAAACATTGTTCTGTAACATGTTTTCTAGAAATGGTTAGTACTGGAGTGAGAATAAAATATGCCTAAAAAGACAAACTTCAGGATGGTTAAATGTAATTAGTAAACACTTTACAATGAAAAAAAGGGTATAAACATGTAGGCATTACTACTTGTTCTGGTTATATAACCTTTGCAAAGACAGGTAACGCAGTACGCTAAACATTGATTTGTTTTTCTAGCTTTGTGTTATTCCTTGTGAAACTGCAAATCATATTAATACAGCCTTTTAATGTAATAAATTTAATGTGATAGTCTTTTATCTTGTTAAAATGACTGTTAATCTCAAATTAAAAAGAAATAAATTCTTATGAATGTCTTTCTAATTTGGATTTTTTCCATTTCTCCTTTCTTCGTTGTGTAACTTTGAACATCAGTAGTTCTAATGAGTGTAAGCTCTTAGAAAGTACACACTGAAAAATGTTCCTCAATTAAATTATCTTGCAGTGCTTTCAAAGCACTAGCAAATAGTTGCAGCCTTGTCTATTAATGGAATGGTTTCAGAACATCTGAAACCCTGATCAGCCACAGATTGATGATACAAATTTTTGATTATCCTATTAATATAGCTCTAAATTAAATCCATAAGTGGGTCTTATATAAGAGCTATGCTTGCCTGTTTTCTGAATAAACTGGTACTATAGACCTGAGACATTATCTGTCTACCTTTTGGTCATATATTTTCTTTCATATTTAATTAGTGTTTTGCTATTGACTCCCTCATTTCTACAGCATGGCACTGCGTTTTCAAAAGTGCTTTATATTCAAGTTGTTTAGCAATTACCCAGCTCCAAATGAGACCACAGGGTTGTAATTTTAGTTTTCCTCTGTTTTGGCTCAGCTCATAGAACTCTGAAAGTGGAGCATTTTAAAGTCACCAAATACTCTTCTGCAGTATTTTTGTGGACGTCAATTCAGTTTAATGGATTTGATGAGAATTTTGTTAAGTTTTCCATTTTTTTTATAAACTGTTTCTTTTTTAAAGTTATATTTGAAGTGGCTATGCACAATACTGGGGGGAGGGGAGAGAACTATTTCAAATTGAAAGTCTTGATGTTATTGCAAGTTTTCCCATAAAAATATCTATTTGAGTAAAATAGTATAAACCATCAAGTGTCATAAAATATGCTCTGAGTAATATTAAGAGATTAAAAATTCTTAAGCAGTATTAATTCAGGATAAACGTACTCACTTGACAAAATTATTAATAAAAGGCATACTTTGAAAATAACCTTTTTATATATGTATACGCATACACGTGTATATAGGTACATATTTTTACCATGACTCCATTGATTTTAGTAATGTTTAAACTGGAGATAGTTCTGCATTTAAGACAGAGTGGAGAGAAGGGGGACCTACAATGCTTACTGGCTTGGCAATACTGATTTTCTAAATCCTAATGGTTTATATCTTAAGCTGAATTGCTTTAATGGGTATAAAGAGCATATATCTGTGAGTACTACAGTACTGCTTAATTTTAGTTAATTTTTCCTAGTTTTTCTCCCTATCATTTTTCCTGTTTGTTTAAATGATTGAGTGAGGAACAACGTTTGTTTTGCTGATGATGGACTGGGAAACATTTAATCATTTTATATGTGTCTTGTTAAAAAGATATGTGCTAAGACTGGGGATGGGAATATTTTCACAATGATCTGAAAAAAAACTCCTAAACCCTGCGTGTGTGGCCAAAGAAGAATTTGTCCTCTCTTACAGAATTCATACAAATGCAACATTGATTGCTTACCAATTCTAAGCTAATGAGTTATTGAAGTTTACACTTTGCTAGCTGGTGCTAGTTTGGTGGTTAAATGTAGCTACTTTCTTACTTTACCATAGCAATGTGTTTGCTTCTATTTTAACCCATATTAATATTTATTCTTATTCTCTTGATTTGCAGCTCTTTGCAAAAAACAAACCTCCAAAAGGTCTTTATGTCTATGGAGATGTTGGTAAGTTTCAGCTGCATCAATTCCAATGGAATTTTTTCGAAATGCATGTTTATTCAAATTCTGAAGTATCTAAAAGCTTCACATTTATGTAGCATTATTGCTTTAATTAATTTTCCAGGATTAGTTTTATTCCACATTATGATGTTATTTAATATAATTACACTCTGAATTCTGGAAGCTGTTGGATTGGACAATGTAGTCCGTGTGTAGTGTTTTCGACCGTTACCCACTCACTAATATTTAAGAATGCAATTTAAGAATTTAGGAAGTAATTGAGGGGGCCACGGAGAGAATGTATATATTCTAGTTGTGGCAATGCAGTGCAAAAACATGCATACTTTTCAAAAGGAAATACTAAGGATGTTTTCTGGATGCATCAAAACCATTTGTGGAACCTTTGGGCCGTCTTTGTATTAAAACAGAAAACTGAAAATGCAGTTGTTCCAAGTTTTTGAACAGAAAGTATAACTGTCCTTCAGAAACAGTCTAGTCTTGTACTTATTCTGTGGAAGACTATAGTTTCATTAGTTCAAAGCTAATGAACAATCATTATTGTAATCAGTACATACTGTTGTTAAATTAACTACCTGTTGGGTGTTTTTTTTTGTTTTTTATTTGAAGGCACAGGAAAGACAATGGTGATGGACATATTCTATTCACACTTAGAAGTAGAAAGGAAAAAGAGAGTCCATTTTCATGGCTTCATGCTAGATGTACACCAGAGTAAGTGCAGAAACAGGTATTCACAAGAGTTTTATGAAATATGGTATCTGTGGAAAAAAGTCTTTCTCATTCATAATAATCAGCGTCACTTTATTTAAGTATTTAGGCAAAAAAAGTAAAATGTAGGAGAGAAGTTAAAGGATTTTAGCATTGTTTGTCATACTAGAGTAGATATTAATTGCATATTATTTCTCAAGAATCTCTTCTCAAAGTTTCTGTGTACCTGACTGTATAGAAAACCTGGGTGTATATTTAGGATTAATCCTTAACTAAATGTTCTTCAGTTACCAGTTGCTTACACACAATCTGAAGAAGGTAATTGCTAAAAATTAAACAGTAGATGTTAAATTCAATCTGTATTGTGAATAAGCAATAACTTTATTGTGTGTAAATGCCAAGGAGAATGAGAACTATTCCAGTTGTCAAACTTAATAAAATTATCAGTAATTTAGAGGAAAAAAATAAGGAAGTTGATCCTAAGTTTCAGAAAATTTTCTAACTGGATCAATAAGGCACTTAGTTTTGATGGAGATACTGTTTTAGATATTTTAAAATTTCCTTCTTTTTATAAATCTATGACCTTAAAATACTGTGAAATTGTTAAATAATACTGTACTTTACAAGAATTGTGACAGCTGCATTTTTCTTGGGAAGTTTTGTTGGTATAAACAACTTCTGCCACTTCTAGTGCCCTTTTTTCTGTCATTGTTGGGTCACTGTTGAGGTTTTTCTGTTTCCACTTCTTGTCATTTGTACTTAACAAAGGTAGCTTCTTACTGCAGGATCTTTTGTTTTCTGAATGTTTGTTTTTGTAGGCAGATGAAATACAATCCATAAATCAGTAGTAATAATCTTACTTTGTGCCAGTATCGTCATCTTTACATTTTTAAAGATAATTGTATTGCTATGTCTGCGTTCTTTTAACTAAATGCATTCTAAGTGTACTTTCAGAGCATGCAATGCACGGAGCTGTGCCATCGATTTGTAAACACTATAAGGGTTTTTCGTACTCAGAGGGAAGATTAAGACAGAAAATGCCAAATGATAAACTGAAACTAAAACTAAGGTCATGAATTGGAGCAAGATAAAACTGTAATTTGTATCAGTTTTTAAAAAAAATATAGATTTTTGATAGTGGCATTCAAGAGTACTTTTACATATTTCTAAACAAGAAAATACAAATCACAGAATCTGAGAACTTTTAATGGTTGCCTGGATGTGGCTGAAAACTGCTTTGCCCTCTTGAAATTGGTCTAAATTTGAAGCTTTTTATTTTTACTGGACTGGGTTACTTTTTATTTGGTAGCTAAATTATTGTGTTCTCCCTACCTTAGAAAAATAAATATTTGTTCTTCTCTGTTTTATCAACTCAGGAATACATCGCCTTAAGCAGAGCTTGCCAAAGAGAAAACCAGGATTTATGGCCAAATCGTATGACCCAATTGCACCAGTAGCAGAGGAAATAAGTGAAGAGGCTGCTCTCTTATGTTTTGATGAATTCCAGGTAAGAAGTCAGAGATTACTCCTTCACTTCAAGGGAAACTTCATAAAATTACTTTTAATCTTAAAATATGACCCTCATTGCTGCTAATCTAGTATTTGAATTACTGGCCAGTAATGAACTGTAGAAATTGAAGAGTAGAACTAATTTTGGTTTTGAAGATTGTGGGTTTTGTTTTGCTTTTTTTTCTTTTTCTCCAGGAGATAAGATGCAAGTTGGCGGTATAAGTCCCCTTATGGTGCTTTCATTTACCAGCCTAGTTACTGGTCCTACAAGGGAGTAATAGAGTTTGCTGAGAGGCTCATGAGTGCTTCAGGGCAGGGACCATCATCCTATACCAAGTCTGTACAGTGCCCAGGAGAGTAGTTGCCTGATACTTACTTGGCATGCCTGATCTTTGCTGTAGTTCATATGTTGCAACAAAATCGTCTCAGTGTGATTAAGGACATGGAAATAACATGTCAAATTCAACCTAAATTCTTTCCTGGAGTTTTTGGAGCCTTTGTCATGGCAGTGCCAGATTATACTAGCGTAGCTAACATTTTAAGAAACTCTTTAATTTTCACATTTAATTCAATAAAATTCAATAATTTAATTCAATATAATTTTATGAGTTTTGCCCAAGGTAACTTGGTTGTTTCATTTGTTTTACACAGCTTGTGAATTTCATTATAAGTGCATATCACAAATTTAAGTGTAGAATTGCTTCACAAAAATTTTTAGGAGAGAAGCTAGAAGTATTTGGCAGCTCTAATCAGGTGAGATTTTTTTAATTCAGAGAGAAAATGCAGAGCAAGATGAGAACTGATCTGTGTTAGTTCTCAGATCACCAATAGTAAAAGAATCATCTATTGAGTGTAAATTGTCTGCGTTATGCTCTTAAATTAATACATTACTGAAATGGGTAGAGCAATTTATGTCTCCTAGCTATTACTTTACAAGCCTGCACGCCCAAGAAAATAACCAGTTTATGATCAGCTCCCATGAAGGGGCCTTTTGTAGATGTAAAGTAGTAGGTGTTTCTGGTTTAAGTTACTCTTGCATTTTTCGATAAGGGGTAGTCCTTTGATCTATGGTTTCAGAACATGCAGAGTCATTGCAATTGCTGCTGTTTGATCATTTAAATTGTGCTTGATCTACTGAATATGAATGCTTGGCTTCCAAAACTTGCAGTATAAAATCTAAATACAGAGGCAGTTGTATTTACACTAGGAGGAAATGGGAAGGTTGGAGGGGGGCAAGGAGGGGTGTTAACTGTCATGACATGAAATGCTCAAATGGTAGAAAAAGACATCTTTGCTGTTCCATGTATTAGTGTCAATACCTGCTTTTCTGAATAAATGCCCACTGCTTCTATATCCTGGTGTTGCTGTGTTTCTAGACTGCCTGGCATGTTTCCACATTTTAAGGGGAGAGACTGGTATTTTTTATTTTCAAATTGATTGCCTACTCCCCCTGCTGACTTGCTTGAGGTACATCAATCACTTCAGCTGTAAAAATCACCTGGTTTTTTGTTGGGTCATGGTCGGGAAAGTAATACAAGAACTATACTTTAAAATATGTATCTAGGACTTTGCATTCTTATGTGAATTTTAAAAAATATACTAATTCTGGGTATACTAACGTTCTAAATCGACAGATTTCTCAATAGCTGGGTTACTTGACTGATTTTCTGTAGCATGGAATGCTATGCAGGTGTTGCCTACTGTAGAGGAGTCCTAGCTTTCTGAAATTTTGCAGAAAGCACTGAATTTGGGATAAGAAACCCTCTACTTAAATAGCCGTAAATTAGTGCAGTGACAGGAAGAGCAGCTCACACGGTGGCACAATTAACATTGATAATTAGGAGCCATAGCTACTTCAGGATGTTTGCAGCTCAATTCTTCAGTGGAGATAATGGCTAGATTTCACTGCAATCTGTTTCACTCATGTTTAAAAAAATTGTTAGATTAAAATGAAACTGGAAAGAACTGGAAACTCAGAACATACACTACTCTGACTTGCAAGCAAAGCTACTGTCTGACAGATGGAGAGTGAAGTTGGGTCTGTACTACTCTGGCACTATACTTGTATGTGTAGGAAGTATAAGAAAATCATTAAGATTTGCTTGAAACACTGCAGGTTGCTTTCAAATACCTGTTGGAAAAAAAGGAGAATAGTCTGAAAATCTTTATTAATTTATTTATTTCTCTTAAGATCAGACACACAGATGAAAGATACTACGACAGGGACAGCAAATAGTAATATTAATACGCATATTTCAGAGGAAACCGAATACAGAACTTCAAAAGACAAAAGCATGGCTGAGGTTGCACATTCCTCTGACAGTGGACTAAAACAAAACAGAAGTACTCTGAAGTGAATCTTCTTGCAAGGCTTAGAGAACTGTTGAACAAGTGGAGAGTTGGCTAATTGATGTAGAAAAATATTTCAGTACTTCTAAAAGTAGTTTTGTGTGTTCCAAAATATTGTCATATTGAAAAAAAAATTACTGTTTTAAATGTTTCTTTTTGCAAACACTGTTTGGTAGTCAGGACCTTAGTGATGGCAGTAAGATTTTGAGTTTGTCCATTTTGAAGCAGGTTTTTCATCCGCATTTTCCTGAGCCACAGGCTCTTAGGATATTTGTCATACAGTTTATTGTAAATCATGAAAGTCTTAAGACATTATAAAAATGTGTCCTCAGTTATAATTTTGACATTTCAGAACATGGAGGTTGGCCAGTAAAAAGAGACTAGTTATTGTTTAATGATCAAATAGCTATACACAGGTAATTAGAAGCTCTAATTTTAGAGTGTGACTGTAACCTATGTTAGTTAGTATTGATAATGAAAACAGAATTCCTACTTCTTGGTAAACTGGGGGATTGTACGGTGTTAGTCTTTATATAGACCATTGATACCACTTAAAGCAAACTACAATTTAGGGACTTTTTACAAACCTGCATGCTATTAAAAGCCTCTAATAAAAATTAGGCTCTTATTTTTGTGCTAATACTAATTACTGATAATACATGCTTATGTTTGTCATTCATTACGTGGAACTGTACCAATCAGTGGATGACTGAGTCACAGGCACTTACACATGTAAATTAACTATTAGCCTAGTGTTTTTTCTTTTTTTTTTCTTTGTTTTTTTTTTTTTTTTTTAGCTTCAGTCATAATGGAAAGCAACACTAGATCATAAAAATTTTTTCTCTTAAATGCTAATGAAATTTCTTCATGCTCTCCATTAGCAGGCTCTCCTAATTGTTAATTTGTAGCTTTTGCTTTTGTTTCCTGTTGCAGTGTATGCTGCATACAGTAAAAACATAAGAAATAACAATAATTTAGTTACTATCTTCTAACTGCTTTGCCTTGTCAGGATTTTCTGTCTTTCCCAAGCTGATAAAAAGAGCTCATAGTTGCATCCCAATTCTCAAAATTGCTCTTGCTTTTTGACAGAAGTTTTGAGAGGTGGTGTGTGGTTTTTTTTGGTTTTTTTTTTTTTTGTAATGGAGTTGAAGGCATCGGAATTCCACATCAAAAACCAGTTCTCCTTAATAAGAGAATGTTATTGTTTTCTTTTATGCGAGCATTAATATTCTTTCCCTCCCTGTTTTCTAAAGGTAGCATATATATAGTATTTTTAAACAAAAAAGTTTGTAGCTATATAGATTTATATAATGCATTTTTAAAATTTGGCTGTTAGGTTTGTTTTGTGATAGACGAAATTCATTTGCTCCTAAAAGGCACACTGATTCCTTGTGTGTCTTGTTTTTCAGGAACTAGGAAATTTCTTAAATTTTTGTATTAAAAAAAAAATTATCAATAAGTGGATGCATAAGCAGATATGTTAAACATGTAGTACATGCTTTTTGGAATATCAGATCTAAGTGAACAGAGATGTGCCAATCTGACGGGTGTTTTACTGATTGTGTAAAAGTTTGTTTTTGAAAAAGGAAAAAAAATCCATATTAATGCATTCTATAGAACTAATTAGAATAAATCTTTGGAAGAATTAAACTGGTGTTTACATGTGTTTCCTTTTGAACATTATTGCTTCCAAACTAGCTGTCAGAAATGTAACCTAAATCTTGTATTGTCTCTAGTGTAGAATTATTTTTTTTTCTGCCCAGAAAGCTCATTTAGAAATGAGGGGATGATGGGGAGTG
>NW_010141250.1:39706-49175 GCF_000699245.1 Pterocles gutturalis | reverse complement strand
GTGGTGGAAGAGGGAAAGAAATTATACTAGTTAAAGTCTTTCTATAGATGTATTCCCATCACAACATATACGTCTAAACTGATGAAGGCATAGCAATCTGCCAACTTTTTGTGCAATGAGTGTATATAACTCTCAGCATGCCACCATTTCTTTATTTCCTTAGAATTGGGGTCTGTTTTTGTAAGTCAAAATGCAACAAGTGTCTAAATAATAATCAAAGGGAATGCAGGAGAAACAAGTGTAAATAATAAAGATGGTGTACTTATTAGGATTGCTAATCTCTAGGGAACTCCTCTGAATTATAAATTATAAATTGCTGTTGTAACAATGGGCTTTTTTCACAAAAATTTATATTTTTTTTCATTTGTACAGACTGGTTTCTGTTTCCTTATATTTCTTGTTACTGTAAAGCAAGTTTGTTAAGCTAAACCTAGATATTTAAAGAAATTTTACTTTATGGCTTATTTTTTAGGGATTTTTTTTTTCCTCCACAGTATCATTTGTTCCACCCATTTTTATTTTTTATTCGTGTTTTGTGCCTGAAGGTTAGAAGAGGCTGACTGTGCTGGAAGTGACTGCCTTGCCTTTTGATTATTCATGGACAGTAATAGAAGGCACTTAAAAAGAACAATGAAATTGCTTATTTTTGTGATGGGCCATCTGTTGAATTGTTTTTTGCAACAATCACACAATAGTATCTATGTCATATCATTCTATTTTCAACAGCAGCTGATTTTGTATAGTTGGCTACTTGTCTTTATTTCTGAAGTCCCATGACCATTTAAATTCACCTCTGCAAACCTTTGCCTCAAAGGTAATAGAAATGTAAAACAGCCAGTGTGTATTTTCTTTCTGTCTTCTGTTTTTTTCATGTTGTTTCTAATTAATTAGGTCTCTTAAATCTGTAAGTCTGTTTTCTGGGTCTCCCACCTGTAGTTTTATAATAGAAGTTAACATGGAATCATTTAGCAATTGGTAAAGAAATGGTGGAGTTCTGCAGTAAAGAGTGGGCAAGTTTTGAAAGACTGTGGTACATTCACTGCTTATTAATTATCCCTTTTATTTTTCTCATCAAGCAATAATTAGAATCTTTCTCTATGGCTTTCACTAACAGGCATTTTTTCTAGCTACAAAGCCACTTGCAGATCTATTGCGGCAAAAACTGAAAGCAAGATAAAACAAATGTGTTGTCTTCTACAGGTCACTGACATTGCTGATGCCATGATTCTGAAGCAGCTTTTTGAAAATCTGTTCCAAAATGGGGTGGTCGTTGTGGCAACATCTAACAGGCCACCAGAAGGTAAAAACAAACATGTTGCTAATATTATCCAAATACAATGAATGTCAGTAACTTACAAAACAATCATATTAAAATCATCAGTATTTAATACTAATAAACTCTCTACTTTTCAAGAATCTGTGACACTCCCATTTGTCCTCTTTTTTTTTTTTCATGTTCTTAAGGAAGAAAGGTTTTTCACTAAGTCTCACTCCTCTCTTATCTCAGACTCAAGATGTTCCTCCCTCTACTTCCCCCCAAATCCTTTTGTGTTTTCTGATCTTCTCTACTCTATCCAAACCAGTGGGAACGTATTTGGGAACAGGGGAGTTGAGGAGGGATGAAATACTGCCTCTGATTTGGATGTATTCCAGGACAGGAAAAGATTGTATTCTGTAGAAGAGAGGGGAAATGAAATAGTTGGGAACTATCCTTGGTTTTTTTGAAGCACTGCTCTTTAATGTTCAGGAGAGATTTTTATTATAACTTGGGGATCATATCCCATATCTTAAATTGAGATGTGAATTTGTGACCATTATTGTTGTATGGGGTTATGCATTAAGTCAATGTGTCAACCTGAAAGACATCCACTTGTAATAGCTACCCAACAGAGAATGTCAAGAACGGCATCTGCAGAACCGAGCTGTATTGCACTCCAAATGTCACTGCATGTCTCTTCTTCCCTTCTCACTAATCCTGCATGCTCACAGTGTGTCTCAAGTCCTCCCACCAGAAAGAGCATTGGGTTAGTGTCGTGTGCTGCATCAAGGTTTAAGACTGAATTGAGAGATTCGTTTCTTGTGGATACAAAGGAGGAAAGTGGCTTTTTCATTAGAAAGCAGATGTACCCAGCTACTGACCATTAGTGATAAACTTAACCATGTTAAACTTCTGCCCCAGAGGAATATGAGGGGAAATACTGAGGTGCAGTGTTTGAGGAATACTGGCTTCATTTCTTCAACAAAATTACTGTTTTTTTTCTCTCATCCTCAAAGAAAGACATGATGCAAAACTCACAGCCTTATTAACTAGAAAAACTAACAGAAATAGCTGTCCTACAGTACTGTTACGTGTTTGCTAATTTTTGCAAGTAAATACAGGATTGATTGCTGTTTTAATAAATGTGTAGCTATTGTGATTTGTAGAGTTATGAATGAGAATGATACATGGCTTCATACAACTTTATTAGTAATTAGGGTGTAGTCACCTTCACTGATAATTTTCCTAAATGTTTCTGTGTGTGTATCCAATATTGTGAAAATCATTCTGTAGGTATCCTATTGGTTTCTCATGCATACTGTACCCTCTGTCCACCATGGTGCTGGTGGAGCATAGAAGCTTTAGTCTAGTTGTAGCCTTCAGGCATTATGGAGAACATAGATGGTGTTAATAACGTGGTGTGGTCTTCACAGGGGATTTTAGTGACAACTCCGCCAGGAGTCTGTGTTCTCTTATTTATTCTTCCTGTCAGTAGTATGTGCTGTATGGACTTTTTATAAGGCTTCCTAATACTCATGAAACAGAGCAGCCCATCATACAGTCTAAGTGATAACATTTTCAATGAAAAAGTAATTCTGTTGTGAACATGTTAGGCGGTTGAATAGTTTCCAGAGAGGAGAACTTTATGCTATATAAAATATAGAGATAAATAAGATATGAAATGCTGCTTTGCAGGTTTTTTTTATTCATTTGTATTTTCTTTGTCCACAGATCTGCATTTTGTTACATAACATCCTAATATAAATATATATATTTAAAATTCAGTTGTGTTTTTAGCAACTTTGCATAAGGTTACATACTCATTTAATTTTCTTTTTTTCCTCCTTAGGGATGACCCTTTTTCTTGCTTTGGGAAAAGGGCGTACTTGGTAGAATTGCTAAGAAGATAGTGTACCACAGTACACTGAATAGGAATGATACTAACTTTGTAAACTCAAATAGCATATTTTTAGTTTAAGTTTGTTTTTTCTCTTTTACCAAATACTTGGGAATTAGCATTTGTGTAGTTCTGGCCTTATAATCGTACCAGTGTGTACCCAGCATTGCAAATCTTTTTTTTTTATCCTTACTTTAAAGCAGATGCTGGCCTTATTCCTTCTGCTAAAATCAGTTATATCTCGTTAGAGATTTAAGTCATCTTTCACTCCCTGCCTTTTTCAGACTTTCTCAGGATGTTCCTTTCTTCCTTAAGAATGTATTGAATTTTCATACAGTAAAAGATGATAAATCAATTTCAGTTCTCCTTTTCCCACTTTTGTTCCTTTTCTCTCTGGCAACGCAGTTTTATTTGCTAGACTAAAAGACATGCTGACATTGTTATTAAGACTAAGTAGCAAAATGGTACTGATTTCCTTTCTTTCAGATCTCTATAAAAATGGTCTTCAGAGAGCTAATTTTGTTCCATTCATTGCTGTGCTGAAGGTAAGGAGAGTCACTCATTAAATGCTTTTCAGTTTTGCCTGCTGTATTAATAAATTAGAGATTTGTACAGGATTGCTTTGGTATTAGCTTCCAGTTCAGATGAATATGCTTTAATTGTTTGGGGCAAAAATAATTGAAGGTAAGGAAAAAAGGAACTCTTTCTTTCTAGAACTAACATGTCTTGAACGCTGGACATTTAGTATGACAAAAAGTTATCTTTTTGGCTAAGGTATCAGAATTAGTTTGTATGAATAGGACTTTCTTACTGCTGTGTATATGCCGTGTGGCTTGGTATTCCTTTAACAGTTACACTGTGGTATACTTGTGGAAGACATCTTACACTTATTATGCTACAAAAACTTGGTGCTCCTTTGGTGTAAGGAAATCAGTGTTCTGTGTGTACCCCTCAGTTACTTGTTTCTGGATCTGTGCATTTTTTTCCCTTCCTGTGCGCGTGCCTTTCGGAATGGGTATTTGTGAGGCACCGTGTGGCGTCTAACAAGTAGAGGTTCTCAAGCAAGCTCCCTGGATCTGCATGTTGTGGTGTGGCAGGCCATAAACTTCATAGTTGCTTAATTTAGATTAAAAAATGGAGCATCCTTTTTCAATGTGAATAATGCAATCAGTGCTTACTTTGCTGTTAAAAATAACATATGCTGAACTCGCTCTCTAAGTTCTGGGCGAGTTGCAGATATTTTTAGTTCACAAACGTGAACAATAATGCAATCAGTGCTTACTTTGCTGTTTAAAATAACGTATGCTGAACTCGCTCTCTAAGTTCTGGGTGAGTTGCAGATATTTTTAGTTCACAACCGCATTGTATTGTTAAGTTATTGAGGGCCAGCGTACAGCTCCTGTGTCCTGCTCCTCCTGGATTGACATGACATGTAAAATGGAAATAACAGCACTTCCCTACCTCACAATAGTATTGCCAGATAAAAGAACAGCAAGCAAAAATGGAAATAACAGCACTTCCCTACCTCACAGTAGTATTGCCAGATAGAAGAATGGCAAGGAAGTTGTTGAGGGTAGGTTTGGCTTAGTGAGAAGACGTTTGGAATTGCAGCATGGATACGCTGCTTGGGTCTTTCTGCTAAGGTGGTCAGCAGTAAAGTGGTTGACAGTGCCTGGTGCTTTCAGGGATGTGTTTTGGAATCATAACATTGCCTAATTGCCTAAGCACCTTTGAAAATCCCATCTAATGTTGACATTTGAGCAATTACCAGGTTTCAAAGTTAATATGACATTGACGTGAATGTAGCACTCCTTTGTATCTCAGAATGGCTGTGTATAAAGTCAGGGATGTTACCAGGGAAGGTGGTTCTTATCTGGGTGGCTTTAGAAAAGTAAGAGACGTAAAAATAAATCAACAACCACTTCAGATTCTTGAAAAGGGTTTATTCTGTAGCTGATTGCATGGCATGCAAGAGAGGTACTGATTGTAGAACATTTTCAACAACAGTAGTAGTTTCATAGAACAGCAGTAGTTTCAAATGCATTTGCTTTTTGAAATGCAGCATCATGCTCAGTCAGCATCTGTGGCAGATCTTTCTTTTCCTTGCTGTTAGCCAGTTGTCTTTTCTATGTATCTTTCCTTGTTGACTCTGAGTTTTCTTCCTTGATAAATGTAAAGCTCTTCCATTTCACTGATGATCAAGCTTAAAGAATATCTATCGTGTATCCTTATTTGTAATTTTCTTTTTTCTCTTTTTTGGCTAGCAGAAGAAAAAAGTGAAACATAGTTTATGCATACAGAATACCTCATCAGGACTGGGAAGATAGTCTAAATTTTTGGAAGGGACCTTGTGGATAGAAACCAAGAGAAGCCCTAAAGGTGCATTGGTTTAGAGTTGAGACAGAGGATGGAGGTAGTGCAAAAAGAAACAAGTAGCACAACCCAGACTAGAGGTGGACGAACATTACCACAGTAATGAATGAAGGGAGAAAAAAAGTTTAACTCTGTGTTTTATTCACAAGAACCTTACTAAGAGTCTGGGTTACTTCTTGTAATTTTTTCCCTTACATCTTTGTGTACTAACACTGCTCTATAGATGCCTTTAATATGTCCCTTCAGTAAATATTACCAAAATAACATGATTCTTTCCCAAAAACGTAATGCCTGAAAGGTAGGTCAGGTAAGCAAATGCTTCTCTGATCTTAGTTGGAAAATGGAAGGGTAATGGCAAGGTATTAAGAATAATAATTTAAAAATAATTTTTAAAAATTGCAAATGTATATTTTGAATTCAACACATCGAAAGTAGGCATTAAAAAAAACACACTGGAATGTATTTTAAATGAAGATTTTAACAAGTGACCTTTATGTTACTAAGGTATAAGTAGAACTAAATTGATATTCTGGCTGTGGTGGTTTGAGAAATGCAGATTTAGGCATCAACATGTGTTTAATCTGTACCATGGCGTCGCTGTATCTTTTCTCATGGCAGTGGTGCTAATGGATGGAATAGTGTCTGCATCAGCTGTTTATAATTCCATGTGTGACTTTAGGATATATAAAGATGATATCTTCCAGGATTTTGCATGGAAATATAATGGAAAAATATTATATTGGGTGCTTGCAAATGTGATTTACTGTTTTCTGTGCCTTCACCTCATTCCGAGTGCCATGTGTGTCTGTGGTGGCATCATTCTCATCTAACCTGTTCCCTGGCAGTGGCTTTGACAACTTGGACTAACTTCTGTCTTCGTTTTCTCTGGACTCAGCCCCCTGCAGGGCTTTTGTTCGGGGTTTGGTGAATGGGGCTGAATGGATGGGTTGGTTTTGTTTGTTTGGGAAATTAACTTTTATGATCATAAATCTTAAAATAAGACTTTAGCACTAAAAGTAGTTCAAGTTCAAGACAGGAGCTTCAAATTCCTTTAAATATTCTTGGAAAGATGGGGTGAACGACAGTACATTTCTGTGAAGAGATGCTTCACTTGTTATAGATTTCAGGCTGTTTCTATTCCTTATAAATGGAACACATAGTTCCTAGGTACCCTGGTAACTGTTATACAAAAATCTTTCCCTTCAAATGATCAAAAGAAACAACTTATTTCCTACATCTAGAATCACCCATGTTCATCCTTGATTTTTTTGTTATTTTTGTTTTCTTTGGGTTATATAATTTCAGGATCTGGTTTTGGATTTCTATTTTGTACAAAGATAACTACAAACTAGTTTCTGTGGAATAAACAAAAAGGTGAAACGGTGCTCTAAGGAAGATAGGGTTATCTTGCAAAGTCTCTGTAGGTGGGCAGGCCACTGAGACTACTGGCAGCTCTTCCTACCGTGCCTGTGTCCCCGGCTCAATTATGAATCTATCCCAGTGCTGTGATCTTTTGAAATCTTAAATAGTTTGAGATCTAATTTTTCAGCATTTCTTTAATCCTGTAATTTAAAGAGGTAGTTTTCATAAACAGGGAAAAACTCTCAATAGATCGGTTTCTTGTTGTGGTTAAAATTCTTTGGGACACAATATTATTTATGGAAGGGCTTTGTTTCTGCAACAGATAAGAGTGCTTTTTCAGTCCATGAAATTTTATAAAGATAGAGCTTTAAAAAAGATAAGAAGTATTAGGAAGGAAAATCTTTTAATTCTATAATTGCAATTAGATTCAGTCCCTTCTGATTGAGCTTTTAATCTTGCAGTGTCTCTTACCAAGCATTTTAAAGTGCATGGAACTCCTGAGTGATTTTTTTTTTTTTTACAAAGGCAGTTCTTGAAAAGAAAAACATTACTTGCTCACAGTTACTTTGTTCAAATGCTTAGAGCAGAAATACTCCAAAAATTGTTAATTTAGACCAATAAGAAATATAAAAATTTTCTAAACATTTTGAAACTGATGTACAAATAAAGTTATGTATCTTTAACAACTTAATGTAAGATCTGAAGTGAGGCCCTTAAAAAAAAAGGAGAAAGCATGCTTTATCTCACTGGTTTGTCAGTAATTTTAGCAACATTTTAATTTTTGCAGACATTTAGTGAAGTTGTTTACATCAACGCTTAGCTCTTCTGGAATCCTAATTCTAATTCAGTGGCTAGTTCAATGCTTAATTCTTCAGATGAACAGGAAGGAAAACTCCTCAAATAGTTTGCTGTGTATAATATATGACTTAAATGAGTTGTTCTTGAGTTTCCAAAGGTTTCCTGGAGCAGTAGTGTGAAGTTTTAAAAAGTCAAGCCGAGTCAAAATACCAAATATATAACTTGTGCATTTTGTCAGGTTTTCTTCATGCAGTAGAGCAGTAGACCTCCACTGCACTAAATTCTAACTGAAAGTCAGGAGATTTTAGGGCCTTTCATAGCCTGAGGTATAGTTTTAAAAGGTATAGTTTTAAAATAAAACGTTTGGCGTTGGCTGCCTTTGCTTTAACTGAAGAGAAAGAATCAACCAGAAACCTGCTGTCAGTAGAACATGAAATTACTCTAAGCTTCCTATCGTGAATTTTTTTTCTTCTTAGGGACCAAGTAATTGTTTATTTTAAAACCATTTGGTTAAAATTAGTCTTAACAGTAAGCATTGTACACTCTTCTCAAATAGAAAGCAATGTATTTTTATATGCTGTATTGTTCACTGTCTTTCTTTAAATTGGTTAGTGATTATTTATTGTCATTGTTGCCTATTGCTGTTGGTTTTGATTAGAACGCCTTTTCTTTCAAAGCAAGAAATGGAGGAATTTAAAAGTATTTTCACTTTTCAATAACTCAGTTTGAATATGCAAAAAATATTTGTTTAAACATTTAGAGCTGTCCCTAAGGAGATTCTGGGAGTTAGTTTTGTACAAAGGCATTTGGTAGATATAAAATGTCTTTGATGGTGCACTCAGCTTTTGTCCAACCACCTGTGTGAGAAATGCAGGGATTTGTTGATTGGCAGATCTGCCTTTTTTCCTCCCCTCCAAAAAAGTCATCTCCTTGATGAAATTGATTTGTCAGTTTGTTCCAGTCTAATGGTGTGATAGCCCAGCAGCTTTCAGTATGTTGAATAGTTAAAACCTGCTTTTGAGGTCAGTGTCAGCCACTCTGACCCCTGTGAACTGTCACCTGAGTCAGAATTGCAGGGATTAGGCCTTTGATATTGTGATGGCTTTGCCTATCAATTGACTTTTTCATTACTGAAGATGTTGGGCCTTTTGTTTCCCTTCTTAGTATGTAACCAAGCAAACTCCTAAGCAGAAAGAGCATTTGTTCTTGTTCTCTCTCTCTGCATGTAATAGACATCTTTTGTGATGTCTACCTAATTAAACATAGAAGAAATAAAAAATAGAAAATATAGTGTGATTGCAAGTATTTTTGTGCTGACCATCAGTATAATTTTTGAGTAATTTTAGTTTGACAAATTTATAAGACTGTCAACCGACAAAATGTATTCAGAAAGCAAGGTGTGAGGTTAGAACTTGCCAGCCCTTTCAGCCTTCTAAGCCTGTGTGTGTTAAACTGAAACAGAAGGATTATTTTAATTCTGTAGTTCAGAGTGCTTAACTGTTACAATATTTTATAATGTACCTATTGCTTGTGTGTTCTCTAGATATTAAGCTGTTTGCTTTGTTTACCTTCCATGTCTGTCTTGCACACCCACCCTTGCTCCTAGACAGTTCATTTAGATGCGGATCAAAACTTTATCTAAGGATAAAATAGTTGCTACTGTAGCTCGGTGTCAGGCTCCTTACCTTCTCACTTCCTTTAATTGTTAGGATTTCTTGTTTAGTTTCTTTACTCCTTGATTAAAACGAGTAAATCAAAGGATATCATAGATATGGAATAGC